>NW_026020185.1:1107533-1370033 GCF_900185275.1 Solanum verrucosum
GTGGGCTGTTTATCTTGTTAAGCTTGTCGATGTTCGAGAGAAATCGCCTGAATCGTAATAGTTGTTTGAGAGAAAGCTATTGCACTTATAGCCTAGCCTACCCACAGTGTTTCAACAAATTATTGTTAAATGTCAATTACTCATATTGCATAATTAGCTTATAATCTATCATCCCGAGAATTCCTCTTAATATTGTTATTCCACCTGTTTTATTTCTTGTTGCAACTGATAATTGCAAATCAAAACCCCACATATGTGACATTCGTTTCATCCCTTTAGACTTGTTCACATGTCTTTTTCTATAATTTCTATTCCTATAACTAATTACACAACATTTTTTCTTCATAACTGAATTTGAACACGTACCACTCCTTGTGGGTTCGACCCCAACTCTTCGTTTGGTTTTATACTAGTTAATGATCATTTGCACCTAGAATTGGATGAGGTGTGGTTGAAATGTTAATCAAAATGCCGTTGCTGCCGAGGAGTGGTGTTGTTTGAAATTCTACTATTGAAGTTGAATTGTGATCTTTTTGGTTTTAGTTGAATCGACTTAATTTGTTTTGTGTTTGTGCTGTTTGTGTTGAACAGAGGAAGAGATGAGTGTGAACGGGAGTAATGGTAGCCAAGTGGGCCACCAAGATGATATTGGGAATCTTAATGATGTGAATGACCCAATCCAATTGGGTGGTGTTGGTGAAATACGTCTACCTCCAATCTAAGGAAATGCTATCTTCCATGTTACTCACATAATGCTACAGCTCCACCAAATGAAAGGTCTATATGGAGGATTGGCTCACGAAGACCCCATGAGCATATCTGGAACTTCGTTGACGTTTTTTGTCCGTTCTCATTTAAGAACGTATCACAAGAATCAATTTGTCTTAGGTTGTTTCCATTCTCTTTGATGGGTGAAGCTACTAAATGGTTAGCTAAGTTACCGAGGGATTCCATCACCTCTTGGGATGAATTGACAGTAGTGTTCTATGTGAGATTCTTTCCCTCGTCAAAGATGATGACGCTCAAAGATATCATCAAAGGTTTAAAACGATGGGAAGGTAAACCTATCCATGAGACGTGGCTGAGGTTTAAGAAGTTGTTACTTCAATGTCTGACTCACGGATTGCCAAACCATTTATTCCAACAATACTTCTATAGGAGTTTTGACTCGGTGAACAAAGGAGTTGCTGATCAACTTGTTCCCGAAGGTATAATGCAACAACCCTATGAAGTAGTGTCTCAACTTCTTGATGGCATGACCAAGATCAATAGGGCATGGTACACTCGTGAAGATCAAGTCTCTCCTCTCTGTTTTAGGATGGAAAAAGAGAAGATTGAAAAGGATCAAGAGAGAGACCAAAATATGGCTAAAATGATGACCCAACTAGATATCTTGGTGAAAAATATGATGGGGAGTGGTGTGAAGAGTGTTAATGGTGTGGGTGTTGGTGGAGTTAACCCCGATGAAGCACAATTTAAAGCATTGTAGAATGAGGAAGTGAACTTCCTTGCAAATCAAGGAGGAGGCATTCGTTCCAATTATCCAAGGCCGGGTGGAAATTTGGGTTGGAATAGAGATGATGGATGGAGAGATCGTGACAGGGAATGGCGTGATCACAATGCTACTTGGAGGGAAAGAGAGGGTGACAAGGACAGGTATGTCCCAACCCATGAACATCAAAATCCCAAAGAGTTGGAAAATGTCCGTACGAAAGACATGCTCTCATGCATTCTCAATAAGGTAGAAGGGTCGGACAAAGTTTTGAAAGAAATGAAAGAAGATGTCTCTGCTATCAATTAGATGGTGACTTCTCACTCAGTCTCTATTAAAGAGCTGGAAACACAAATGGGTCAAATCTCGACCCAATTAAATCCAAGAAAAAAAAGGGGGTACCCTAGTGACACAATAACCAACCCCAAAAATGAAGCTTGAATTGGTATTTTCGTCGTGCCATGACATTAAATAAGTCCCTTTTTGGGGGGCAACCCAAGGTTTTGATGCTGTAGTTTTGCTTTTGAATAACGGGTGTTGATTTTGCAGGTTGAAAAGTTAAAAGTGTTGGAAAATGGGTACTTTGGTGAGCCTCAAGTTAAGTCGGTGACTCGCTGAACAGGTCTGCGAGCCCCGACTTGGACCGCCGTTGGAACCACTCAAATTGAAGGGGAACTTTGTAAAAATTGGCTAGCTAAAAGCTTAGTCGGTGACTCGCCAAACAGGTTAGTTATCCCCGACTTTATCCGCCGTTAGAACCCCAAATTACTAGGATTTCTGTAAAACATGGTGAGCCAATATACCACTAGGAGCATCGCCGAGTGGTTCGGTGGGCACGACTTATACCGCCGAATGGGGTGCGAACTGAAAGGTTCTAAAGGTCAAACAAGTTAAAATTTCAAATCCTTCATTTTCTATAATTTTTAACCCCCGTACTCTTAAACCCTATATTAGATCTTTCGTATTTTCTTGTTTTTAGTCTCATATCTTGTGAAATCTTCGCTCGGGATTGTGGAACTTTGCCGCCAAGCATTTCAATTAAAATTTTTGGCATAAAGGTTGGTTTTTCGAACCCCGTACTTAAATATGTGGTTGAAGTCAAATGCAAGTGTTAATGGTTGTTGGTTGTTGTTGGGTAGTTGATTTTATCGAGTTTAATTGTTGGATTGCCCGTAATGAGTTTAATTAGTGCCAAATTGTGTGTAATTGATCGATTCCTGTGTTTTCCTTGTTAAAATCGAGTCTGAATTATTGGGTTGCGATGAAAATGGGTTGGGTCTAGCGGGGTGAAGTCTAAGTAACCACAAATTTTTCTAAATTTGAGATTTCTCCCAATGATGGAGCGGTCGACACTATTCTTAAGGGCAAAAGACGTCAAATGGCCAATTTTGGCGAAATTGGGGGAATTCTGAGTACCCCGAGGGCAGGGGTAGTATGGGTCTTGGTTGAATTTCATAGTGTATGGGTTTAATTTTGTTTTCATTGGTTGCACATTGAATTTTGAAGAAGTGTGGTGAAAACTGGCACGTTGGGCTGTTTGGCAAGCTGAGTCGAGCTCACCGAGTTGTTCGGCATTTCGCCTAAATCCCCCTAGATCACCTTTAATTTCCATAAGATGTTGAGTTTTGTTCTGTAACTTTTGGCGATATGCCTGAGTTCGTCGAGTTCACTTGGCAATTCACTGAAAGTCCTTTTTGATTGCCCCCCTAACCCCTAAAATACACTGTAGCTTTTGGGGAGCTACTTCTAGCTCACCGATTGGTGTCGGTGATTCGCTAAATTTCCCTATACATGGCCGACCCTTCTTGAATGTTGGAAGTTTTTGTGCTGGTACTTTCGACGAGCCCGATCTGGTTTGCCTAAGTGACTCGGTGACTCGCCGAATAGTTTGGTGAGTCTCTCTGCAGCCTATTTTTTTGCAATTTTTCTGGATATTTTTCTAAGTGTTTCTTTGTTATTTTGTAGATATGGCTAGAACCAATATGACTGGTGGAGACGTGCCTCCCCGAAAGCGAGCACGGGGAGTCGTGATAAATGAGAAAGAAACTGCTTCCAATGCTAAGGCCAAGAAGCTACCTCCAAAGGGAGGAAAGGGATAGGGCAAGACGCCCATGGCTGAGACACCGGAGTATAGCTCCGACAGTGAGGGAGAATCCTATGATTCTCAAGATTTTTTCTGTGAGTGAGGATGATCAGTTGCTGCAATCCCGGAGAGTAAAGCTCCACTCTAAGGCAACGCATGATCCCTCTAGGATCCCGGTAGCTCAAACTCCCCCTCCTCCAGCTCCAGCATAAACTGTGGTCCCGACACCACCAATACAGGGTCTTCCTCCCCGGTCACTCAATTGATAAAGACCGATAAATTGAGGACCATCTTAGAGGAGAAGAGACTGTCCACAGATGGTGTGGTGGACAGACATCCACCAGTGTGGGACACTCTTAGATTCCACATATTTGATATCTTCACCAAGCCCCGTGTCCTTTACATTCCCATTTGGGTTCGGGAGTACTACGCTGCCTATAGTGACCTGGTTACTCAAGCGAAGAAGAATGATAGTGCCTTCAAGCCGATCTGGTGGTCCGTGGCAAGAAAGTAAAATCTAACCATGAAGATATAAATTATGTGTTTGAGAGGGCTACAAACTTCATGCATGAATACCAAAGTATGATCACAACAAAGACTCTGGATGACCTCAAATATTGGCTACCCCCTCTTCTTTCTAATACCACTCCGAGGTGGATTGAGGCTGAAGTTCCTATAGAGAAGAAGGATCTCAATGTGGTGGCGAGATATTGGTTTGGATTTATTAGAATCTCGATCATGCCATCTCAGAATGAGTCTATCCTCTGCCACCCAAAGGTGGTCTGCCTCGGGAGTATCATTACTAGGAAGGGGCTTAATTTAGGCTTGATCATTGAGAATGAGATGGCCATGAGGGCCAAGAAGCACCATACGTCCTTCCCATTCTCGGTACTGATCACAGAGTTATGTCGATGGGCCAGAGTTCCATGAGATGAGAAGAGCAATGTTAAGATTAGACCAACCTCTTCTACCAACATTTGGCATATAGAGGCTGAGTACACAAGGGACGATACTGATAGGAAGAAAGCAGCCCTGGTGGACACATCTCTGAAGGTTGACAATAATATGATACCGGTAGAGGCATGCATGACTACTCCTGCCACTGGGACTTCAGGTACTTCTAGTTCCACTCCTACGGATGCTCCTGACACTTTTGCTGCTCCTCTGCCCCCTAGATCTGCTGCTGGTACTTCTGCTTGTAGTCCTCATATCACCCAGACTATGCTGTATAAGATGGGGAATTTGGCCCGATCCATTGATGTGCGTGCCTCCCGATTAGAGAGGCCGTTGTTCCTAGGATGATCGAGAGATCAATTACTGTTATATTGACACCTCTCAGGGCTATCATTGAAGCCCTTACGACGAGAGTAGAGGTATGTGAGAGAGGATAACATGTTACTGAGGAGGTGAAGACCTTAAATGTCGAGGTTTCTGAGCTGAGGAAGGATGTGTACTATCTGAAGTCTACAGATTTTACTTCACTATTCAGGATGGTGGAGATCCCTAATGACTTGAGCACAGATAGTCCAGGCTATTCTGAGGTGCCTCCGACTACCACCGGAGATGAGGTGAGAGCTGATGTTGCTGCTAATGAGTTGAGGCTGAGACTGATAAGGAGCAACTTAATGTTCATGAGGATGCTATCTTTGATGATTTGGCAAACCTCGAGGTGCCATGGTAGAATTGGCAGTTCAGGCCTCTTTAAGGGATGTTTCCATGGTAGGCTCCAGTGCAGACAAGGTTGATGAGACACTAGGCACTGATGCCTAGACAGATGGAGTGACGGATATGCAGACTTCACCTTAGTCTTAGCCTGGCAGTATGACCTTTCCCATTCCTCTCCTTTACTCTTTATATACTATTTTTGTTTTAGTTGCATTTTAGGACAACTGCGTATTTCGTTAGGTGGGGTGAGGTATTTCCATACCTACCTCTTATGACTATTTTGTGAATATTAGCTCTGTTTTGATGTTGTATTTTATGAATATTGAGTTTATTTGGTTTATTTTTATGTATCTTGGTTGTGGTATTGCAAATGTTCTGAGTTTGTTGCCCATTGTTTTGATGTGAAAGCGATTTTGAACCAATTTAAAAATTTTTGCCACTTCTTATTTGTGTGACTGTGGTTGTTCTTGTACAAATTTGAGTGTCGATTATGTTTAATACCGATGAATTGAACAGTGCCCTTAATTGAACAAAATGAATATGCGGCTATGATGAGGCAAACGAAGTTACTAGATAATATATGAACTTTGAGCATCTTGTTGTGACTAGCCGATTGTCAGTGAAGTCTCTTGTGATGAACATTGGACGTTAGCTAGAAAGTGTGGAGTCTTATCTGATGATTATATCAATGCCTTGTGTGATGAGGTCGTCTTGAACATTGTATTTGATGACACCTAGAATTTTCCCTGTTTGTCCGATTGATTGAAGTGAAACAAGCAATTGAAATGATCTTAGGCGAGAATTTTGAAGAGTGAACCAATTTGACAATATACCTTTTTTGTGGCCACCATTGTGAGATGTGTGAACCTTGCTTGGCACCTTTTGAGCCTATCCTTTTCTTGGAAGAAACTTGAACAACTTTGATCCTTTTATCTCATCACACATAATTTTCATAAAGTATTGGTATGTTTGAATATCCAACTTAGGCCAAAAGCCTAAGTTGGGGGTGTGGTGAAAAAGAAAGAATGTCAAGAAGTGTGAATAATCCCCCCTTTTTTGTCATTTTTAAAAAAAAGATGTAACCCCTCCATGTAAAAAAAAGAACAAGAAAATGAAAGGAAAGAAAAGAAAATGACCGAAAAAGAGAAAAAGTTGTGAAATAAAGTAGTGAAAATTGCAAAAGAAATGGGGTATCCGGTGGTTTATATGAAGTTGAATAATCGGGTGGATTATGAGCATGGTTGAAATGTGAAAGAAAAAGAGGAAAGTGATGTTCAGGCCATACTTCATGAAGGTAGAAGCCACTAATCCTAAATGACCATATCTTTACACTCAGCCTCGTCGATTGGAAAATAAGGGAAAACCTGTGGGTGAAGTCATGCATGTGTTCATCTTTGTGAGTGTGAGATTTGTATATGATTCCAGTACTTTAAATTGTTGAGAAATTTTGTGTTAATATGGAACCTCTCGATGCACTGCCTAGTGGCTTTTTAGCTCGCCTAAAGTTCCAGTTTGACAGCCCTGGGGAGAAAAACAGAGTCGGGACAGAAATGGGCAGTTGGCGAATTGCCGATCGATTCTGTGACAACATACTTTATCGCCTAAAGTTAAACGACTTGGGATGCTGAAGGCCAATGCAAGATAGCGATGGAAAGAGAGCAAATGGCCGTTCGCCGAACCACTCGGCGAGACACGACTTATCCCGCCGAGTGAACTGTTAGGTCAAAACGCAGGCAACTATAAATTTGATTTTAAAAGGGATTTTGAGGAGTTCTATCCCAGATATTGTAGTTCCCATTATATAGTTAGAGTTTTCTCTTAGTCTATAACTCTTATTGTAGACTTTGAGAATTTATAAGCTTTATTTTGAGGATTTGCAAGTGGGTTTCTAAAATTCTTCAATTTGGAGCTTTGTAAAGACTTCGGAACCTTTACCCAGATCATGGCAAATGTATTTGGTAATCATTTCTCTATTTTTATGATGTTTAGTTAAAACCCCAATTCTTAGGGTGTGATCATGTGATTATTTTCTTAATTTGCGTATGGGTATTGTTGTTTAACGAATATTTTGCTGTTTTAATGTGGCTTTAATAATTTGTTGTGCATTAATCTATAGATTGTAGTTGCAAATACAATTTTAGCTTAGAGTTCTTGGCTTGCTTGAGAGAGGGGTTTTGGAACAAAAACTTTTGATCAATAATTGTAGGTATTGGGTTGATGTGGGTTCAGCTCGAGAGAGTGAATCCTAAACCCGATTCTACCTATCTAGGTCGAGAGAGTAATTATATTAAGGTTGTGGGTTGTTTATCTTGTTAAGCTTGTCGATGTTCGAGAGAAATCGCCTCTCGTAATAGTTGTTCGATAAAAAGCTATTGCACTTATAGCCTAGCCTACCCACTGTATCAACAAATTGTTGTTAGATGCCAATTACCCATATTGCATAATTAGCTTATAATCGATCACATCCTGAGAATTCCTCTTAATAATCACATCCTGAGAATTCCTCTTAATAGTTGACTTTTATCAATATTGTTGGAATTTAGACTTAGCACTAAGAGGGCTTTGAGGTAGAGGCTTGACTAATGTTTCAACCACACCTCATCCAATTCTAGGTGCAAACGATCGTTAACTAGGATAAAACCCAACAAAGAGTTGGGGTCGAACCCATAAGGAGAGGTATGTGTTCAAATTCAGTTATGACGTACGAATGTGGTCTAATTAGTTGTAGGAATATAAATTATCGAAAAGACACGAATGTCAGATAGGGGGTTTTGATTTGCAATTATCAGCTCTAACAAGAATGAAAACAAATGAAAGGAAAAATGGCGCATCGCGGAATCACTCGGCGATCCCGATCTGGCTCGCCTAATATTACAGTGGTTGAACTTAGAAGAGGTGAAAAATGAAGGCGATACGAAGGAAAATCAGCTAGTCACCGAGTGGTTGGCGAAGCCTGACTTATCTCGCCGATTGGTCCCAAACAACCACACATTAGACTTGGATAAATTGATTTTTGCTGGAGAGAGAAAGCATTCAAACACGTAAGGAACAAAAGATTGAGAACAAAAACACTACACTTGTGGATTTCAAGTGATTTTAGCAAGGTTTACCATTAAAATTTTGTAATAGAGAAGAATTGAGTTAATTTTAACTTTTGAATTTCGTTTACCCAACTATGGAAAACGTGGTAGGTATTGTATTTCATCTTTTCACTATGATTGGCTAAAACTCTAACCTTGGGGGTTTGAAAATGTGACTAATTGTTGAATTTTGCTAAATGGGTGTTATCGATTAGTGATTATTTATGTTAATCTGAAGCGGGTCTAAATTACTACAGTGGTTTAATGTCCATAATGCATATTTGGTGTGATAGTTTTCAGAGTTTCGTACTTGTTCGAGAGAGGAGTACAAAATCAACGTAGTAATTTGGCATCCTTAGTAGTGGGTCTTGACGGTTTCGGCTTGAAAAAGTTAAACCTAAGAGCTAGCCTTTGTATCCAGCTTGAGAGAGTGGATTTGATAAGAGCGTGGGCTGGTCATTTCAAAGATGGTGTTGAGGTTCGAGAGAACTCAACAGAAATGAGGTAATTGCTCGAGAAAAAGTTGTCTTACCTATAGTCCGCTTTACCGGCCATGAATTAGTATTATCGGTAATGAGATACTCCAATTAAGTTAAATTCGATAGTTGGTTAGTCAACCCCCCCCCCCCCCCCCCAAGTGTTTCCTAGTTATCTGATTGTTTCTTGTTGATAATTTGAAGTGAATTGGTAACAACATCTTGAAATTTGACTGTGGAACTATTAAGTGTTGTGTTGCTCAGCTGCGAAGGTCATTGTCATATTTTCGTATTTGAATTCAAAGAAAGCTACTCTTTGTGGGATCGACCCAAACTCAGTTAGTTGGGTTATATACTGACTAACTATCGTTGACACTTAGAATTGGATGAAGTTTCTTTGAACCGTCAATTAGTGGTCCAACCATGAGCCCTACTACGGCCCGTGTAAGAACCACAGACCGTGAAGGTCACCGTGGCTCTTCACATGGGCTGGGGTCTGCTAACTCAGGTCCACAGATGCTACCATGGTCCGTCATTAAGACCACGGCCCGTAGAGGGCTCTGTGGTCTGATGCTTGGACCTAGTTGGTGCTGTGTGGCTTAGACGAACCTTCCCACGACTCATGAAGGGTCTTGTGGTCCACCACTTCTGGGAGGGTGTGAACCACCGTCTGGTTGACGGACTGTGGTTCCTTTCACGGTCCTTGAACCTTGCCATGGTTCACCAATTTTTTTTTGAGTTTTCTGCTGAAAGTCCAACTCTGATTTGGGAGGTGTTACAATATCTCCCCATTGGGAACATTCGTCCTCGAATGAAGTCTAAGCTAGATGAGTATGGAGGGAAGGAGCTGCAATCCCTACCACTAAGCACTAGAAACTGATATGTAACTGAACTGAGAGTTCCAAGAACATGCAAATATGCTGAAAATGCAAGAACAACTGAAGGAACAAGATACTAAGGCTGAATTCACGCAAGAGTAAACTAAGAGACTCGAGAGGAACAATTACCTCAAGTGGAAATGGAATCGGAAGGGAAGAGATAAGAATACTTGGCTTTCGTGGTTGCTTCTGTTTCCCAAGTAGCTCCCTCTACGGACTGACTCCTCCACAAAACTTTCATTGAAGCGACTTCTTTATTCTCATCCTACGAACCTGACAGTCAAAAATGTCAACTGGCACCTCTTTATAAGTGAGACTATCATTCACAGCCACACTCTCTAATGGTACTATGGATGCTGGATCAACCACACACTTCTTCAACAAGGAAATGTGAAAGACTGGATGAACCGCTGCTAGTTGTGCTGGCAACTCTAACTGGTAAGCCACATTACCAACTCTTTTCAAAATTTTGTAAGGAACTACATATGCAAGACTAAGCTTCCCTTTCTTGCCAAATTTCATCACCGCTTCATAGGTGAGACTTTTAGGAAAATCCAATCACCGATCTCAAACTCTAAGTCCCTTCTCCTTACATCTGCAATGCTTACATACCTTGAAAGAACTAGGTTCATTGCGATTTCTCTGAAATCTCGAAGAACTTCTTGAAACTCTACTTTTCTCCTCATGAACTTTGCCCTAACTTTCTTGAACGCTTTAGGCTCAGGTGTAAACTGATTTTAATTAGCTTTGACCGCTAATTGGGTGAAAACACGCTTAAGGCTAATGGAGTGAGGGAAGGACCAAAATACCCTTCCTTAGTTTGGATAAATTTACTTAACTGGACATGGTGGACTCAAATAGACATATCTCCCTCATCCAAACTACAAATTTAGCCAACTCGGTAGAGTTGGAAAGAGGGTTCAAAGATCTTTCATTTGATATATTATGGGTCACCTAACTCATCATGTACTGAAAGTTATGGTCATTTGAAGTTGACCCAAAATTCACAATTGGAGACTAACCTGCACAAATTTCAGTTTAGCTATTTCCAATATAGTTCTCTCTAAAATTAGCCCTTTCTAAGACCGAGGTGTTACAATGTTAGTTCTCTCTAAAATTAGCCCTTTCTAAGACCGAGGTGTTACAATGTTTCCCCCTGGTGAACATTCGTCCTCGAATGAGATCACTCTAAGTAGAACTAAGGGTAGAACATCTAACACCCAACATGCAATTCAACACAACATATAATAGCAATTAAAAGAGTGTTTCACAAAAAGTCATTACCTTGGTCTGGAATTTCTCCGGAAGGAAAGAGATGTGGGTATCTATTCTTCATATCCTTCTTAGCCTCCCAATTAACTTCCTCAACAAATTGATTCCTCCATAAGACCTTGACTGATGCTACCTCATTGGTCCTCAACTTATGAACCTAACGATCAAGTATCTCAACAGGTATCTCCTTATAAGATTGGATATCCTTATAACCAATATCTTCAGTAGGTATAATAAGTGAAGGATCCCATATTCTTCATTAACATAGAAATGTTGACCGGATGGACTGCTACTAACTTTGGCAGTAGCTCCAACTCATAAGCTACATTTCCAATCCTCTTGGATATCCTGTAAGGATCACCATATTGGGGCTGAGATTCCCCTTCTTGCCAAACCTCATAGCACCCTTCATGGGTAAAACCTTCAAGTAAACCCAATCATCCACCTCAAACTCCAAGTCTCTTCTTCTAACATATGTATAGGATTTCTGATGACTTTGCGTTGTTTTCAACCTTTCTTGAATGATATTCACTTTCTCCATAGCTTGATGAGCTAAGTCTGGTCTTATCAACCCAACATCACCAACCTCAATCCATCCAATAGGAGATCTGCATCTTCGCCCATAAAGAGCCTCATAAGGAGTCATTTGGATGCTAGAGTGATAACTATTGTTGTAAGCAATCTTTATAAGAGGTAAGTGATCATCCCAACTACCTTTGTAATCGATCACACAAGTCTTCAACATATCCTCTAAAGTATAAATTGTACGCTCTACTTGACCATCAGTCTCAGATGGAAAGCAGTACACATGCTTACCTTCGAACCCAAACATTTTTGGAATGACTTCCAAAATTTTGCGGTGAATTCTGTATCTCTATTTGGCAGTCCTTACTGGTAAGAAATATGTTGATTAGTCATCTGATCTACAATCACCCAAATTGAATCATGTTGCCTGCAAGAATGCGGAAAACCAGTAATGAAATCCATATTGATCATATGCCACATCCATTTTGAAAGATATATGTTCTGAGCCACATCACCGGGCCTTTAGTGCTCTGCCTTGACTTATTGGCAATTCGGGCACTTAGCGATGAACTATGTAATACACCTCTTCATAGTACTCCACCAATAGACTTCTCTCAAGTCACGATACATATTTGTAGAACCAGGATGGATAGAATATCTTGATCTATGAGCTTCCTCCATAATCCTCTCTTGGAGTTCATCTACCTTTGGTACACATAATCTACCTTGATACCTCAATACTCCATCTCCCCCTTGTTCAAAAGCCATCACTTTCTGCTTATGAACATTTAAAAAATAGGGTCTTAGTCTTGTTTGTCTTTCACTTCAGACACTAGTGATGATTCAGCCCCATTCATCACTACCACTCCACTTCATTAGAATTCAACAACCGGACCCCTAAGCTTGCAAATCTGTGCACATCTTTGGCCAATTCATTATTGCCCTCCTCAACATGGGCAGTATTTGTCACGACCCAGGGGTACCCCCTAGATGTAACAAAGCGTACAACACCCCGAGAGGCCTCATACAAGCCACTTAGCATATCATAACATAAAGTAATAGAAAATAATGCAAAAATTTTAAAAATTTCAATACAAGCAAAGTCTTTTATAAAACGAGTGGAAGTTTATTACCATAGTCTCAAACCATCTAAAAAAACATGAATAAAGTCTTAGGATGCAGCCCATACAATAGTCCAAGACATAAAATAAAGACATACGATAAAATGGTGATCACATCCTCAAACACAATGAGGACTCACAAAATCTCCACTTCCTTGATCAATAAGAGAGCTAGCCACGAGTATGAGAATCTATGTCACTAGACCCTACATTTGATAAGGATGTCGGCAAGAGTATGCTTTAGTACAATTAAGTACTAAATATGATAGCTAGTACAAACAACATAAACATCACAGTTAGTCAATATAAACCATAAGCATAATCATACACATACATCAATATCATAATAAGAAAGGAATACTTCTCAAGCAACCTTACTCATCCTTAATCAAGACTTGGGTCATCACCTCTTAGTCAACTTACCTCACCGAAGGCATATCAATCAACAATCGAAGCTACTCATTCTTCATAAGGCAATTCACATTAGTTTCATACTTACTTTTAAAGACATGGGGATTCGCCTCACTGCCTGCTTAAAAAGGCTAAGAGATATTCGCCTCTTGCCTTACTTACTTTTAGATTGCAGGTACTCGCCTCCACATCATTTCATAAGGAGCATGGGTACTCACCTCCATGCCCATTCATCATATTAGGAACATAGGGAATCATCTCTTGTTCAATTGTAAGGAGTATGTCAGATCACTACATATCCTTCAACTTAGAGGTCAAGGGTAGTCGCCTCTAGCCTCATCATCCATTTAGCATTTTAGTCTAGATTTATTTAAAGTGACAAATCCTTTCCAACCTAAAAACATTTATGTGAGTAAACCTTTCACATTCATATTCACAATTAAGAAATTCATGTGGGAAGTATCCCTTCCTCAACAATAACATCAATTACTAACAATTAACATCATAAGCTTTACTCTAAAAGCCCTAGATATCATGATCATCATCTAAGCTTCATTCTCAAGCAATTCTAATCATATTTGATCTATCCTATACGGACAAGCCTAAACCCACAAAGTTTCCATTCATGGCATCAACCCAACTATATCAATTCTAGATCAAATCATGGAATAGGCATGGATATATGTAATTTTATCCTAAATACATTAAATTCTATCAATTCAATCATAAACACTCATAATCCACTCAATTGGATCAACATTCATTATAACCCACAACAATGTAAGAAAACCCTAGATAGAATTGGGAAATTATTATTCAAATTGTGGAATTCTAGGGGACTCCATGGGAGGAACGATCCTATGGATAAAAAGCCATGATACCTTAGTCACAAAGCCCACAAAAAATTGAAAATTGGAGACTTGAACTTGAACTAGCTTCCTTTTTCTCCTTCTTTCTTCTTCCTTCTAGAGAGAGAATATTTGGGAATTATTTTGGGATTTGAAAGAATGACTTAATTGAGTGAGTTATGGGGTCTAAAATCCTTATATAGGTGATCTAGGTTTAGTCAAAATGACACCACTTAATTCTAATTAAAATCGGAAAGGACCCATATGTCCTGAACTTAACCGTCCCTAGACCCTATCCACGAGAACATGCCGACGGACCGTGGATGGACCTACAGTCCATCCTGGTGAACCGTAGTTTGTGGTCTGGGACTTGATTCTCTAGACCTTGACCCACGACTCCCTAACCATGGATTGTGGACCCATCCAGAGGGTGTGGATCCTGGTCGTGGTTCACTACCTTAGGCACTGCCTAGGGTGCTCTATCCATGGAGCTCACCCAAGTGGCGTTGGTCTAACCACGGGGTGTGGTTGGCCCATGTGGATAGTACCTGTAACTGGTGAAAAATAGCTAGGCTTCCCTCTTTCAAATCTGGGGTGTTAAATTATCTTACCCTTGGGATCATTCGTCCTCGAATGAGATTCTAAGCACGTTTCTAAACCAAAAGACTCAAGACTAGAAGCCCATCATACATGCGACTCATTTGAATGAACACAACTAAGTAGGAACTTCATCTCTCCAAGCTAAACATACTCAATGCACCATAGGCAAGTAGGAACTACATGTAACAACCCCATATGCATGAAAACTTAACATTTTTCATGTTGAAGGAGAAACTACCATCTCTAAACTCAAAAGAAATGCTCAACTCAATCTCATTGAGCTCATATGCAATTCAATATCAAAAAACACAAATTCAAGGGGGAAATCTCCACCCCAACTAAAACGTGTTCAACAACTCATCTCATGAAGTTTATAAACAACTCATACTTAATGAACTACAACTTGAGGAAAATAATGCACGTAAGCCATTTCTTTCAGGACTTAAGCAATTCATGAACATGCATAATCATAAGAAAATCATGGAAACACATAAAACACACATCACTTCAAACATAAGCAAACCAAGAGGAACTCTTATAGAAGGAAAAAGGTGAGGATATTGGGACTTTATATCGGCCTCTCCTCGCAAGTAGCACCTTCAACTAAGTGGTTTCTCCACAAAACCTTCACGAAAGCTATTTCCTTGTTCCTCAATCTCTTAATTTGCCGGTCTAGAATCTCTACCAGAACTTCTTCATCAGAGAGATTTTCATCAACTTCCAACCCTTAAAGGGAAAATATGGATGTTGGATGTCCAACACACTTCTTAAGCGTAGAGACATGGAAAATGGTATGCACCATTGCCAACTCATTTGGCAAATCAAGTTCATACACAACCTTACCAATACGTCTCAAGATTTGATACGGTCCCAGGTATCGGGGACTAAGCTTCCCCTTCTTGCCAAATATCATCACACCCTTCATGGGTGATATTTTCAAATGTACCCAATCGCTAACCTCAAACTCAAGGTCTCTTTTTCTAACATCGGCATACGACATTTGTAGGCTTTGGGCAATTCTCAACCTTTCTCTAATGAGCCAAACTTTCTCCATACCCTCATGAACTAACTCGGGTCCAATCAAAGAAACTTCACCCACTTCAAACCACCCTATAGGAGATCTACACCTCTAACCATAACGAGCTAAAAACGGAGCCATACACCTTTTTGGGGTGATAAATAACACACATATCATAGTCCTTCAATAATTCCAACCACATTCTTTGGCGTAGAGTCAAGTCCTTTTGGGTAAACACATATTGTAAACTCTTATGGTCGGTGAAAACATCTACATGAACCCCACACAAATAATGCCTCCAAATCTTTAAGGCAAAAACACCGCTGCTAGTTCAAGGTCATGGGTAGGATAGTTCTTCTCATGAACTTTTAGTTGCCTTGAAGCATAGGCGATCACCTTACCGTTTTGCATAAGCACACATACCAAACCAACTCTAGAGGTGTCATAATATGCCACAAAACCATCCAAACCTTCCGGTGAGGTCAAGATCGGAGCGGAAATAAATCTGTCTTTCAACTATTGGAAACTTTTCTCGCAAGCATCCGACCATATAAACTTAGCCTTCTTTTAAGTCAAGGCCATCAAAGGAGAAGAAATGGAATAAAACCCCTCAACAAACCTTCTATAATAACCAGCCAAATCCAAGAAGCTTCTAATATATGTTAGTGATACAGGTCAAGGCCAACTCTCAACCTCATTCATCTTAATTGGGTTCACCTCAATACCCTAGCTTGAAACAATATGTCCTAAGAAAGCCACAGACCTCAATCAAAATTCACATTTTCTAAACTTTGCATAAAGTTGTTGGTCCTTAAGGATTTGCACTATGATCCTCAAATGATCAATATACTCATTCTCTCTTCTTAAATATATCAAAATATCATGGATAAACATTATCACAAACATGCCAAGATATTGCCGGAATACCCTATTCATCAAGTCCATAAACACCACCAGAGCATTAGTCAACCAAAAGGAAACAACTAAAAACTCATAATGTCACAACCTGAGACTACCCCTAAATGTGACACGACGTACTTGACCCCGAAGGGGTCTCATACAGGCCTCTTAGCATTTATAACAGAGATAATCAAAATAGTGCGGAATTAAAACTTTTCTTTTATAAATCCAACAATCGAAAACATTAAAAGCAAGCAGAAGTCTATTGTCTCACATGGACATCTACAAAATGTCCTGAAACTAAAGTAGGGACACAACCCTTTACAATGGAAAAACCAACAATTGTCTATTACAAGAAAGAAATGGAAACTACAATACTTGTCCTCGATCTATGAGGACATACCATTCAGTCTTGCAGGTTCTAAATTCCAAGCTTCAACTAGAGAGAATCACTCAAATGTCGGAACCTACACTTGTAGTATACATAGAAGAATATGTGTTAACACAATTAAGTATTAAGTATGCAGCCATGCTTAAACATGCTTAAACAGACATTTTATTTGAAAGTCATGATATATGCCATTTTGAGAAAACATCATGAACATAAGAATAAGAGGCATAATATCCAACCATAATCAACATACAAGTCATTTAACCACATTAGAACATAATCATCATGTAAACCATTACCTTCACATTAATCCTTCACCTCAAGTAACCCTCAAGCTATACTTTGTGCAATGTATATAAAAGTGAACTTACCATTCAACCTTTCCATCCTTGCACAATACTCATACATAAGAGACATAAACATTACATAAGTCATATCAACACAGAAAGAACATCACCTAGGACAACTCTAAGTCATACTTGTGCAATGAATAAGTAGCATCCCATACTACTACTCACATGAAGTACTCCTTGAAGCCACCATAGACAAGGCACGTTCATATTCATTAAGTCATGACTAGGAAGTAACTCATACTACAATCTAAGTATAGCATGCATCATTACATTAAATACATAAGTCAACATTCACCATTAGCTTCATTAAGAACACCTCCATTCATTAGACATTAAGCCACCTTCTCATTAACATCATCGTAAGAGCACATTCATTATACTTAACATTATAAAGGAACAAACCACAACCTTTCTCAAAGCCTAGTTGTGAAATGCATGGATGACATCGCATACTACCACCCACACTAAGTAGTGCATTCTTGAGAAGCCATAGTTCATTAACATTCTTTGTAGGGGTAAGCCTTAACCGACATAGACCATGAGAGCAATTCATGGAATCCCGGTGTCACCCTCACATGATAAGGGATTCCTACTTGCCTAAGGTAGGACCATTGTTTTTGGCTTCAGTCGATCCACTAGCTAGACCTATGTGGGCACATAGTTTAAGGGATAAGGAGATTGCTACTAGATACTCCCACCTCAACTAACGTATGGGCATCCATCCTAAGAGATTGTTACTAGATACCCTACCTTAACTCACGTATGAGTATCCCTCTCAATCAATATCCACTCGGTGCTTAGCATTATTCCCCACGGAGTATTTGACATTCAATACATTCTATCATTATGGGATAAGAGATTTTTACTAGATACCCCGCCTCAACTGACGTGAGGGCATCCATTCCAAACCCAACATTCATTCATGAGATAGCTCATAAATTCAAAGATGAGAACAACCTGTCACCTAGGAATCCCATATTGTGAGAAAGTCATTTCTCAACATGTCATTATCATTCATTAGAGTACAATTGAAAATAGCCTTTCAATCAACCCATCATTATTAGCATAATAATAGAAAATTTCATTCATTAGTCATTCATGAGTGTGTGTATGTGAGAATAACCTTTCACATATATCATCATCATTCATAAGCTTTCAATACTGACACAATTCCATTCTAATCATGATCATAATACATTAATTGAGATCACACACACATACTTCACATCACAATCATACATAATCCTTCATGAAATTTCCCCTTAGGTCTATGAACCAACATCAACCGATAAATCTAAACTACTACAATAGATGAGGAAATTGACATGATTCAATCACTTAATTTAATATAAACATCAACAATTCAACATACTTGCATAATCAATCAATTCCCACTCACAAATCACAATTTAGGAATTTGGGGGAAAACATGGGTTCTAGGAAGAAATCATCTTAATTCATCTTTAAATCACGATTCATTCATAATTCAATGCAATAATGCCTTTGAAAATAGTTTAGAATAGAACCCATGCCAAGATCGAAAACTAGGGTTTTAGAGAAAACATTGGAGACTTGCAATCACTTTTGTGATTGGCTCCATGAAAGAAACTAAGTCAAGGAAGAAGACTAACATACCTATAATGGATAATAACCACGAAAATCCCTTCAAAAACTTGAAGTCTTCACCTCCAATGGAGGTTTCTAGAGAGAGAACTTTTGGAGGGGAGGGGAGGTTTGTATTTTGAGTTTTGAAATAATGAAGTCTAAAATAGAGTGTAACACTTTTAATACTATTAAAATACTTTAATTAACCTAAAATAACCATCCCCCAACTTAACTCAACTTAAAAACTATTTACCAAATGAACCCCACTATGGCCGAACCATAACAACTTTTGCAGGTGTGGTCCACGGACCACCATCCACAGACCGTGGATGGGTCCACGGACCATCTTGCATGGGCGTGGTTCGTGGCTGTGGCTTGGTTTTGGGGGCCATGACCTACAGAGTCCATCCATGGACCGTGGATGGATCTACGGGGTGTGGTCGCCTTCCGTAGGTCACCATATTTTTGGGCAGTTTTGGTTTTCTTTGGGATCTTGGGGTTAGGCTTTAGGGTCCTCCTCAAGGACCCCTAGGGTGGTCCTTGAGGAGTCGTACCTTGACGTTTAACCCCTAAACCCCTCAACCATAGCTCGGGACAACAATTTACACCCTCAAACCTCATAACAAATTAAACACACTAGTTAGGCTTTAGTTTCACCTATTCGTTTTATAGGTCGTTACATTATCCCCCATTTAGGAACATTCATCCTCGAATGACACTCAAAACACATTAAGGCGGTTAAAAACTCAAGACTAGCACCCCATCATGCATGCTAAATCACAAACAAAAGCACAAAACTATGAGGAAACCTCAAATACATATTAATAAGCTCAATGCAATATAAGAAAGTAGGAACTACATCTACAAACTCATTATGCATCATATCTTCGACATTTCTCATTACATTGGAGGAATTACATTTTCCAACTCATATCATGCTCATCATAACATCATTCGGCACATTATGCAATTTCTTCATAAAACCACATTAGGCATGTTCAACAATTCAACCTCATGAAACATACAGACAACTCATACTAAATGCATATCAACAAGAGGAACATAGTTCATATAAACTCATTTTTTCATTCAAACATAAACTCATTAATAACATGCATAACATAAGGAGACCATGGAAACACATATTTACACATGACTCCAAAACATGAAACAAGCTACAAGGAACTCTTGGTGTCAAACTTGAATAGGAATACAAGGAAAGAGATAATGATTTCAAAACTCTAAACAACCTTACTATTCAACATACCATCCCCCACTTAGGAGAAAACCCAACTAAGGTTAACATGAAAACATCATAGGAACCTCAATAAGACATTCACAACCAAAAGGAACTGTCACTTACCAGTGCCTTCATCCAGATTGGCTCATTTGTCCTTGTTAGGTCGAAGCACATAGAAATGGTTTCTCTTTGGAGCATTAGGATCCGGGCCATCAAGAGAAGCTTGTTTGGTCTCTTTTCCTTTTGCCATGAGTGTTGGGCAATCTCTCATCTTATGATCCTTCTTTCCACACCCAAAGCACCTATCTGTGTCGACAAGGCACTTACCCAAATGTTGTTTCCCACACTTGGCACATATAGGTCTCTCAAAAGAAGAACCACCATTCCCTCCTTGAGATTTAGGGTTAGACACCCTATCATTGTTGACCATAGGAGAATCTTGGTTATAAAACCTCTTTTTGGACCTTGGTTGAGTTTGATTGTCGGACCTGGACCTCTTCATCTCTCTACTCTTCCTCTCAAGTTTGGACTCCACAATAGATTGAGCATACACAACAAGCCTAGAAATGTTCATGTCATCATGGAGAGTCGTACAACACTCTTCCTTAGCTAGGTCGAATACACCAGTCACAAACCTACTCCTCTCATCTCTAGAGTTGGACACCAAAGATGGAGCATACTTAGACAATAAGGTATATTTCAAGGAATACTCCTCCACACTTATGCTACCTTGTCTAGGGTTGATAAACTCCCCACCTTACGTTCCCTTTTCTCATGGGGAAAGTACCTACCAAGGAAAGCTTCCTTAAACTCCTCCCATTCTATAGGACCCACCCCTATAGGCCTATTGCTTCTCCATTGAATGAACCAAACTTGGGCAACATCTTTCAATTGGTAGGAGGCAAGTTCCATTTTTTTCTAGAAGTCACTCCCATAGAATTGACTATCTTATACACCTCATCCAAAAAATCTTGGGGATCCTCACCCACCATAGAACCTAGGAACACTGAAGGATTTATCCTCACAAAGTCCCTCAACCTAGAAGCCATAGTGCTCTCAATAGCATTCACTCTAGGCCCCACATCTCTATTAACTTGGGCCATTATAGCTTGGGCTAAGGTTAGAAAAGAAAACCTAATATCTTCATTAGTCATGTCTGGAGCATCAACCGGAACTTGATTGCCTTGAGGAATTTGGCCGCCTTGAGGACCTTGGGGAGGAACTCCCTCATTCACATTCTCCTCTTCCACTCTTCTTGCGGGCGTCCTTCTTGTATTCATATCCTATAAACACAAGAGAAGGATTAGGAAATGTACACTTAAAGAGCTAAACGCTAAGGCACGACTTCAAGAATATACAAGAAGTGTAATTCCCTAACGTCCTATAGCCTCTCGCTCATAGATGTGTCGGGACTCACACCATAAACAAGACTATACTAGACGTGGCTTGTGAGATATCAATCCTAAATACCATTCCCAAAACCATATGCTCTGATACCAAGTTTGTCACGAACCCCCTAGATGTGACACGACGTACTTGACAACGAAGGGGTCTCCTACAAGCCTCGTAGCATTCATAACATGAGATAATCGAAATAATGCGGAATTAAAACTTTTCTTTTATAAATCCAACAATCGAAAACATTAAAAACAAGTGAAAGTCTATTGTCTCACATGGCAATCGACACAATGTCTTAAAACTAAGTAGGGACACGACCCTTTACAATCGAAAGACCAACAATTGTCTATTGCATGAAATAAATGGAAACTACAATACTTGTCCTCGATATACGAGGATATACCAGTTAGTCATGGAGAATCTCTATTCCAAGCTTCAACTATAGAGAATCACTCAAATGCCAGAACTTACACTTGTAGTATACATAGAAGAATATGGGCTAACATAATTAAGTACTAAGTATGACAGCCATGCTTAAACATGCTTAAAACGGATATTTTAATTGAAAGTAATGATATATGCCATTTTGAGAAAACATCATGAACATAAGAATAAGAGGCTTAATATCCATCCATAACCAACATACAAGTCATTTAACCACATTAGAACATAATCATCATGTAAACCATTACCTTCAGATTAAGCCTTCACCTCAAGTAACCCTCAAGCTATACTTTGTGCAATGTATAGATAGCTTCCCATACAACAATCCACACTAACGTACCACCTTAAGGTCACCAAAAGTGAACTTACCATTCAACCTTTCCATCCTTACACAATACTCATACATAAGAGACATAAATATTACATAAGTTATATCAACACATAAAGACCATCACCTAGGACAACTCTAAGTCATACTTGTGCAATGTATAAGTAGCATCCCATACTACTACTCACACGAAGTACTCCTTGAAGCCACCATAGACAAGGCACTTTCATATTCATTAAGTCATGACAAGGAAGTAACTCACAATACAATCCAAGTATAGCATTCATCATTACATTAAATACATAAGTCAACATTCACCATTAGCTTTATTAAGAACACCTTCATTCATTAGACATCAAGCCATCATTCGCATTAACATCATTATAAGAGCACATTCATTACGCTTAACATTATAAAGGAACACACCACAACCACTCTCAAAGCCTACTTGTGCAATGCATGGATGGCATCCCATACTACCACCCATACTAAGTAGTGCATTCTTGAGAAGCCATAGTTCATTAACTTCTTTGTGGGGGTAAGCCTTAACCAACATAGACCATGTGAGCAATTCATGGAATCTCGATGTCACTCTCACCTGATAAGGGATTCCTACTTGCCTAAGGTAGGACCATTGTTTTTAGCTTAAGTGGATCCACTAGCTAGACCTATGTGGGCACATAGTTTAAGGGATAGGGAGATTGCTACTAGATACCCCCACCTCAACTAACTTATGGGCATCCATCCTAAGAGATTGTTACTAGATACCCCACCTTAACTCACGTATGAGTATCCCTCTCAATCAATATCCACTCGGTGCTTAGCATTATTCCCAACGGAGTATTTGACATTCAATACATTCGTTCATTATTGGATATGAGATTTTTACTAAATACCCCGCCTCAACCGACGTGAGGGCATCCATTCCAAACCCAACATTCATTCATTCATGGGATAGCTCATAGATTCAAAGATAAGAACATCCTTTCACCTAGGAATCCCATATTGTAAGAAATTCCTTTCAAAACATGTCATTATCATTCATTGGAGTACAATTGAGAATAGCCTTTCATTCAACCGATCATCATTAGCATAATCATAGAAAACTTCATTCATTAGTCATTCATGAGTGTGTGTATGTGAGAATAACCTTTCACATAGATCATCATCATTCATAAGCTTTCAATACTAACACAATTACATTCTAATCATGATCATAATTCATTCATTGAGATCACACACATATAATTCACATCATAGTCATACATAATCCTTCATGAAATTTCCCCTTAGGGCTATGAACCAACATCAACCCATAAGTCCAAACTACTACAATAGATAAGGAAATTGACATGATTCAATCACTTAATTCAATATAAACATCAACAATTCAACATACTTGCATAATCAATCAATTCCCACTCACAAATCACAATTTAGGAAATTGGGAGAAAACACGGGTTCTAGGAAGAAATCATCTTAATTCATCTTTAAATCCACAATTCATTCATAATTCAATGCAATAATGCCTTTTAAAATTGTTTAGAATCGAACCCATGCCAAGATTGAAAACTAGGGTTTTAGAGAAAACATTGGAGACTTGTAATCACTTTTGAGATTGGTTCCTTGAAAGAAACTAAGTCAAGGATGAAGAACCATACCTTTAATGGATGAAATCCACGAAAATAACTCGACATACTTGAAGTCTTAACCTTGGAAGCTTGAAGTCTTTACCTCCAATGGAGGTTTCTAGAGATAGAACTTTTGGAGGGGATGGGAGGTTTGTACTTTGGGTTTTGAAATAATGAAGTCTAAAATATAGTTTAAACCTTTTAATACTTTTAAAATAATTTAATTAACCTAATATAAATGTCCCCCGAGTTAACTCAACTTAAAAACATTTTACTAAATGACCCCCATAATGGCCGAACCATAACAACTTTTGCAGGTGTGGTCCATAGACCACTATCCACGGACAATGGATGGGTCAACCGACCATCTTGCATGGGTGTAGTTCGTGGTTGTGGCTTGGTTTTTGGGTCCATAACCTACGGAGGCCATTCACGGGGCATGAATGGAACTATGGGGCATTGTCCCCTTCCGTAAATCACCAAGTTTTTGGGCAGTTTTGGTTTTCTTTGGGGTCTTGGGGTTAGGCTTTAGGGTCCTCCTCAAGGTCCCCTAGGGTGGTCTTTGGGGAGTCGTACCTTGACATTTAACCTCTAAACCCCTCAACCATAGCTCGGGACTACATTTTACACCCTCAAACCTCATAACAAATCAAACACATACTAGTTAGGCTATAGTTTCCCCTATTCATTTTATGGGTCGTTATACATAATGACCATATCGGGTTCTAAAAGACATTTTTGGAATATCTTCCTCTTTCACCCTCAATTGGTGATAACCCGATCGGAGATCAATTTTAGAGAAACAACTTGCCCCTTGAATTTGATCAAATAAATCATCTATCCTTGGAAGAGGATACTTATTCTTAATGGTCACCTTGTTCAACTGTCGATAGTCAATACACATACGAAGGGACCCATCTTTATTCTTAACAAACAAAATTGAAGCACCACATGGAGAGATACCCGGTCGAATAATACCCTTATCCAACAAATCCTTTCCTTGCTCTTTCAACTCTTTAAGTTTCGCGTTGAGCAATTCTATAAGAAGGAATAGAGATAGGTTGTGTATCCGGAATAAGGTCAATACCGAAGTCTATTTCCCTTTCGGGAGGAACACCGGGAAGATCATCTTGGAACACTTCCAAAAACTCATGGACAACGGGGACCGACTCAAGAGAAGGGGTTTCAGAATCCATATCCCTAAACCTCACTATATGGTAAATACAACCCTTGGAAATAATTTTCCTAGCGTTAAGGTAAGAAACAAATTGACCTCTAAGCATAGAATTTCCCCTCTTCCACTCTAGGATAGGCTTATTTGGAAGCTGAAACTTGACCACTCTAGTCCTACAATCAATAGAGGCATAACAAGAATGCAACCAATCTATGCCCAAAATAACATCGAATTCAATCATATCAAGTTACACCAAATCTTTTAGGGTGACTATATGGGATAAGGAAATGAGACATCTCCTATAGACTCTTTTAGCCACCACAGAATCACCAACAAGGTAGAAACAAAAAAATGTTCTAACAACACCTCGGGAAGTACATCAAACCTTATGGCTATATAAGAGGTCACAAAGGACAAAGTAGCCCCTAGATCAAGTAAATCATACAATCTATGTGAAAAACTTTTAATACACCAGTTACCACATACGGGGAGTTCTTTTGATTACCTCTAGTTTGGAGAGCATAGAAACAATTTTGCTTAGGAGCACTTGCACCCGAACCACTTGAACCGGATGAAGGGTAGGGTTGAGCCCTACGACAAGTATCTCCCTCATTCTTAGTAACCGACGGACAACTCCTTATCCTGTGATCCATCTTACCACACCCAAAGCAAGCATTGGAACACACTAGAGACTTACCCTCATGGTTTCTTCCACATTTAGTACAAGTAGGCATTGAAGGCCTATTACCATCTCCTTGAGGTTTAGGGTTAGACACCCTTTCATTGTTAGGCCTTGGAGGAGCACTTGAAGAACCTTTCTCGGAGAACTTTTGCCGAAACCTTCAACGACCCCATCTACCGAACCTAAAATATGAATAGTTACCATTAACCACTCTTGCTCTCTTTGCCTCTCTAGATCTTTCTTTGAGCTTTTCTTCCTCGATTTGTTGGGCATGCACCATAAGGAGAGGAATGTCCATGTCATGAACAAGAATAACGGTGCGGCATTCTTGGACAACTAAGTCAGACACTCCCAACACAAACTTAATCATCTTGGTCCTACGATCCACCACAATAGAAAGAGCATACATAGATAGTTGAGTGAACTTCAAAACATATTCCCTTACACTCATATTTCCTTGCCTAAGGTTAATGAACTCAAGTACCTTGGCCTCTATCATCTCAAGAGGGAAGAATCGATCATGAAATGCACTTTTGAACCTTTCCCATTCTATGGGACCCGCTTCGATCGGGCTTGCCTTTTTCCACTAATTGAGCCAAGTATGAGCAACCCCTTTGAGTTGGTAAGCGGCTAGCTCTGACTTATCTACCGGAGTTACCCCCATAATAGAAAATATCTTGTAGACCTCGTGGCTAAACTTTTGAGGGTTTTCCTAAACTTTAGAGCCATAAAATTCGGGAGGGTTTATTCTTGTAAAATCCTTCACTCTTGTCGCCGCCGTACCAACATTTTGGTTCATGGGGACTACCACCTCTCTAACTTGAGCCAACACTTGGAATGCCGATCTTAACTCTGCATTGGTCACATTCTCATTCAATGGGTCAATCAAAGCATGTGGGGAAGCTTGGGGAAGAACCTGTGGGGAACCTCTTACTCAACATTGCCTTCCTCCAACCTTCAAGCATTAGCCCTTCTAGTAGTCATTTCCTGAAAACAATCGGGTAAGGATTAGGAGAAAGACTTATAGAATTAAACTCCATGGCACAACTTAGAGAAGTGAAGAAGTGAAGTTTCCGAACATCTAATAGCCTCTCATTCATAAATGTTGCGCGCTTCACACTTATGAACAAGACTCTACTAGACGTGGTTTGAGACAACCTAGAACCATTCTAAACCTTCTGCTCTGATTACAAAGTTTATCACGACCCAGGGGTACCCCCTAGATGTAATAAGGCGTACAAGACCTGGAAAGGGCTCATACAAGCCTGTCACACCCCAACCCTATGAGGTTGACAAGTACCATATGAACACATGCCTTACAAGTGACCTATGACGAGAAATTGAACTACTATGCAGATAGATTTACTAATGAGAATCTATATATACAACACATGTCGACTAGCTGAACCAATACATGTGACAAGTAAAACTATGAATACAAATGATAGCTTTAAAATGACTACAAAGCCTTTACTGGAATCGATGATTGTATAACTATCAAAATACGCATAGTAAAGACTCAGCAAAGCCCCGAACCAACTATGATCTCACCAATAACCACTGAGTATCATGTTCTTCTATTGGGGAGATCTACTAGTTAAGTACTTGTACCTGCCACATGAAATGCAACATCCCCAATAAAGGACGTCAGTATGAAATAATCTACTAAATATGTAAGTTATAGTACAACCATATGTAAAATGAGAGCTCAAGTGAAACCAAATACAAATAAATAAGGATTAGACACCACCTTTGCTTATTTTTGTGGAATCGTGTGTGTTACATTCTTTTCTTTAGTTTTATGTGCGTTATAATCTTTATCAGGCATCTGATACAAATGACCAGCTGATCAGTGGTAGAAGAGGATGACCCATGCTAGATTTAATCCTTGGGATGCGGTCCTTATAAATATACAAATTTGGATTGACCCATGCTAGGCTTTTAGCCCCTAGGATGCCATCGATAATAATATAGATTAGGATCGACCCATGCTAGGTATTACCACCCCTGAGCTGCCACCTTAAGTATTAGAATTAGGATTGTCCCATGCTAGGTTATTTAACCCCTGAGCTGCCACCCATAATTATATAGATTCATTTTACCTTGTCTCTTTAATCTTTGAGATTGTTCTTGTGATGTTCACAACTCTGTTGAGATTGTTGTTTTAGTGGTCATAGCGTTATTCAGCTTTGTGATAGTAAAACATAGTAGGAGGCATATGAATATGGACTTACGATAATAACAATGAAATGGGAAGTAATTGTGACACTAACATAATACTTAGGAGCTTATGTGACTCAATAAGCATTTTGACATCTCAAATTGAAGCACATATCAAGTGAATACATTTAACATTTAGCCAAGAGATATGAGCTCTATGTGATAGAAAAATACTTACTAACTAATATAAAATACAAGGTATACATGAACGTGGAACCAAGGAAGCATGTGGACATATTCAACTTAGGGACGGATGCATATTCCAAGTACTTATAAAATGTACAATAGAGAAAGTAAGGATCTTGTGAGGTAACATTATAGTCTAACACAATGGGAGTGATTACCAATAAAGGAAACATATCAACACACGAAAAAATGACTTATATGATGGAATAGACAATTGAAGCAAGTTGACAAGATATGGGAAAATTGTATATCTAAGATATAAACATACGTACCATGTGTAATCTAGGATCATTTTGATTTATATAAGAGGAATATGTGCCAAGGGTTAGCACTTTGATGATGAAACAAGTTCAAACCTTGCATGCTGATACTTGGTAGAGTAAGCATGTACATCTAGTAATAAACTCATATTAGAGTGCTCACTTTAACGCTCTAGGGTGTAGGAATGAGATAATTATCCATATTAGTGATCTTATACTGCCACTATGGATCATCACTACCAAGGGCACTTAGAAAGCTTACTTTGTAATACAAGTTTTAGATTCATACCAAGAAATAGGAAATGGAATAGCCTTACATACATTGCTGCACAACTTTGGATATTACAATGAGTTAACTGTCTTCCTTTCAGATTATTTATCTACAATGGGGTAAATAATAAAACTTGCATTAGTAGCTGATAAACAAGTTTGGGCAACTTGATCAGACGAAAACAGTAATTGGCAGTAAATTCGTAATTAATCCCATCAAGGGTGTTCTTTCAACCCATTCTCCTCTAATTTTTTTCATATACTATACAACCTTCTTGTACGGTCCTCCCAAACTCCTTGGGCTTCATAACGTTTGGAAAACAGTATACAAAGGGATGGCAAGAATTAAGCTCATGCAACACTCAATTAAGTGGTGTATCACTACACTTTCAATGTTCTATTCTCTAACTAGTTCCCATGACTTCTCTGCACATATCCAGCAACCCCCTAATTTTACGATTGCCACGACCTAGGGGTATACCCTAGAAGTAACACGGCGTACTGACCCCAAAGGGGTCTCATACAAGCCCTTAGCATATCATGAACATAAGATAATAGAAATTATGGGAAAATTTAAAAAAAATTACAATTGAAGTCATTTTTATAAAAGCAAGCGGAAGTCTTTCTACACTTTGTCTCAAACTATCGAATACAACTTTAGAATAAAACTCTTGGGACACATCCCATGCAATATTCTCAAAAGCATGAAATAAAGACATAAAGGAAATAATGGGTTTTGTCCTCGAAGCTATGAGGACTCACCAAGATCTTCAACTCCTTAGCTCCTTAGAAACCTAGCTTCAAGATAGCACTCAAGTCACCAAACCCTACATTTGATTAGAATGTAGACAAAGTATGCGTTAGTACAAAATGTACTAAATATGTTAGCTAGCATAATCATAAGAGCATAAGTAAAGGGTTAGCCAATATAAGACATAAACCAAAATCATATGAAATACTTCATGAAACATAAACTTTAAGCATAAGAGACAATATCATCATAATAAGAAAAGTCTCCAACCTAAGCATCATATAAGAATTATTTGACTCTTAGTCATCTCTACCAAAATAGTACTACTCCCAAGTAACCTAGAATCATACATGTGCAATGCATGAATAGCATCCCATAATACCACCCAAGCCAAGTATCCCTTTTTGGTCATCTTAATCGTAGCCTATATGCAAGGTCAAGTCTTAGGCTTTTTTACTATAAGGGATCTATACTTCTAAGTAACCTCAAAGCACAATTGTGCAATGTATGAAAGGAATCCCATACTATCCTTCACACTAAGAATAACCTTGAAGTCATCATAGTCATATTAACCCTACTTTGGTCTCCTTATTAGCTTACTTCATATAGACAAGGGAACTATGACCTTTAGTCAATCATATCATGCCAAGGAAGGCAACTATAGCACAATCATATCTAATCATACATCATAAAAGAGAAACACATCATGGGTCACCTTAAGGCAAGATTGTGCCATGCATGAACAAGACCCCATAATCCTACCCATGCTAAGCTAGACACTTTAAGTTCATCATTCATGTTCATCATCTCTTAGCATTATAAAGACAATGAGAATCACCTCATAGTCATTCATTTATTAGAGAGGTATCTAAAACCACAATCCAAACTAGTGAAGCTCATGTTCACAAGTGCAAGGGGAATCACCTCAAGGAATACATGATTAGTTCATCATGAAGGACAAGGGGAATCACCTCAAGCCATATATATCATGGAATTATACAAATAAGGGTAATCACCTCTAGTCATACATACTAATAAATCATAAAGACATGGGGAGTCTCCACAAGTCATACAAGTTAATGAATCATAGGTATTCGTCTCAATGTCCATTTTAAGGTAATATAGGTATTCACCTCCATATCAATTTTAATGTATAATGTAGGTATTCGCCTCCACATTATCACATAAGGATCATAGGTAATCGCCTCCATGATCAGCCTAAAGGCTAATGGGTATTCACCGCTTGCCTTGGGAGTCACACATATATGAAGGGTAATCACCTGACACTCCCCATATAGAACTAATTAGGAGTAAGAGAACTCACCACACAAAACTATCATGTAAAGTTCATTTAGGGAAATCACCACAAGCCTCATCACATTTCATAGTCCTAGGACTTAGATTCATTTTAGGTGTTAATAGCCTGTCAACCTAGAATCATTCTATGTGAGAAAATCTTTCATGTCATGCTATATTCATGCATAAAACTATATCTAAAATTCAACATTAGACATTGGTATCATCATGACTCAAGTGAATCTATGACTTCACATATTCAAGCATTTATTACGTAGATTAGGTAGGCAAAGATCTTCCACCATAACTCTATCCATTAAGCTTCTATTCTCATTTAGCCTTCATTCTCAAAGCCTTAGCATCTATGGTCACATAATATTAGCTTTACACTTAAAGGCCTAACTATTATCATCACAAGCCAACTATTATCATCACAAGCCTTACTCTTAATCTTTATTTCTTAATCTCATCAATATACCTAGGTTTCAAGGTATTTCAATCACATTCTTCATTACTAGGTGATTCTAGTCACAATTGATCATAAAGGTTCAATTCCATCTTTACAAGTCATGATCCTTCATATTCAATAAAGTCTAGTTCAATTCATGATTATATATTCCTAAACTTGAGAAATTACTACACATGACATTGATTTAAGAAGATCACCTATGAACCTTCAATTTCACCTCTAATGGCACAAACCCACAAAATGTCACATTCATCAAATAGACTAGGGTTAACCATAGAAATCACATGAATTCATCATAATATCTTAATTCAATGATAATACAATCATAATTAGGTATTATCCACTAGATTGGAATCATACCTAAACCCTACCCCAATATAGAAGAAACCCTAGCTAGAATTGGGTATTTGACTTCTCAATTGGGGGAAATCTAGGGGGCTCTATGGGTGGAAGAACCCATTTATAAATAAGCTAACATACCTTAATTAAAAGCCCTAACCAAACTTGAAACAATGGAGGAAAATCTGCCCCTCTTCCTTCTTTTCTTCTTCTTCTTCTTCTTCTTCTTCTTCACTTCTAGAGACATAATTATTTAGAGAGAATTTGGGTTCTTTGAAGAATGATTTAATTAATTTAGTTTAGGGGTCTATTAGGCTTATATAGGTGGTTTAATAACTAACTAACCGACCTTCCTTAACCCATAACTAATTACTAATTAATTCCCAAACCCCTAACTTAAAAACTAAACTTGAAAACTACCCTTGACTCACGAACCACCCATCCACAGACAATCGGTGGTCTACTGCCCGTACTGCACACTCATTGGTTTGGTACTGTGGAAAGACAATGCAGGCCAACTCAGGCCTTGACCCACGACCCCAACCCATGGGGCATGGGTCCACCTATAGCCAGTAGGTGGCATCCGTAGGTGCTGCCAATTGACAGCTTTTGGGGGCTATTTTGAGGTCCTTCTAAAGGACCTCTTGGGTGGTCCTTAGGGGGTCGTACCTTGATACCCTAATCCTAAAACCTTTATTCTAAGTATGGGAATCATTTTTACGATTTTCAATCCTCATACCACACTCTAAAACTCTTATAAAAAGCTCTAGAACACGCTAGTTCAACTTACTATTTTCCAGGGCGTTACAATATCTCCCCCTTGAGATCATTCGTCCACGAATGACGATTCTAAACACTTCTTAAAGTCACAACTCTAGACTAGCATCCCATCATGCATGCACTACATCTGAATGCACACAACCAAGGAAGAAAACTTCAATTTCAAGCTAAACAAATTCAATGTAACACAAGGGAGTAGGAACTACTTCTACCAACCCAAAAATGCATGAAATTCTATATCTACTCATTTTCAAAGAGGAACTACCATCTCCTAACTAAAACATACTCAACACACACTCATGGAGCCTAAATGCAATTTACTCTCAAAAAGCATTTATTCAAGGAGGGATCTTTCAACTCCAAACTAAGGCATGCTCATATATCCATTTCATGAAGTCTATATGAAACTCTACTCATTGCACTACAACATGAGGCAAAACAATGCATATAAGTCATTTCTAACAAGACCCAAGAATTTTCATGAACATGACTAAAATGAAATACCATTTTTCGGTGCGGAATTGGTAACTGAGGAATTCATAGAAGTGGTAGTGTGGTAGTGTGGTAGATGGTAGTGTGGTAGGTGAGTATTTTATTTTAAAGATTTTATTATAATATTTTTTGTTAAGTGTCGTAATCTTGATATCTCTTTAATGTTATTTTTTGGTAGTGTGAAATTCATGGTAAGATGTAATAATATTTATTGTAATATTCTTCCGATAGTTGTTTTAATCTGAATATTTGATATATTCTAGATATAACATATCTTGGGTTCTTTGGTACATCTATAAATTTTTCTTCATTAATTGTTCTAATAATTTTATATCTTTCATAGATTATGTCCAATATTGTAAACATTCGTAGTTCATTTTAGTCTAAATTTATTTCTAAATCGTACCATTCTATTCTTTCGTAGTCTAAATCATGTAAGTCTATTTCATACCATTGTTGGTTTAATATATCTTCCGATTCGTTATCATTAAATATTTTTTCCCATATGATCCTTCTTAATCAATTATTTTTATATCTTTAAGTATATATAATATTAAAATTTCGTAGTTTTTTATCATTTCATTATGAACGTAAGTAGTCATGTTCTTTATCATGCAGATTTTTTATTTCAAATTATTTCTTCCTATCATATTCATAATTGATTAAATTCATATTAGATCATTATGAACTAGATTATCTTTATCATGTTTTCCTGTCACTACTAGCATCGTACTTTAGCGGATACTTCCTTCTTATCAGCGCCTCAACTTTGTTTACTCCCCTAAACGGCTTTCCTCGCCTACCGGTTTCAACATTATGATGGCATAATATAGAAGTTTTTTCCCTGTTTTCATAGTGCTAATAAACTAGAAATCATGGTTCAAATAATTCTAATACATAATAACTAACATAAATTTATTCAATCATATATATGATATTCAGGAATATATGAAATTAGTTCTGCATATTTTTTGAACAATATACCTTTGTCTCTTGCTTAGCCATGCTATCTGAAATATCTGAGTGGATTTCAGATTTCTCCATATTAACTTTTAAGTATTTTTATATCTTTAGGGGAGAGATTGTTTTTAAGAAAATGTTTATTACGTTAGGCATTGCCTGCCTTTCATTTACATATATCCTCCCTTATATAGAGAAGAATTCTCACTTACTACACTACTTACAATAATGTACCTATATAGTATAATAATGTGCCTAATAATATAGTATGACACACCATACCTACTACTTATGACACACCATACACTTGTGCACTTAATAAATTACACCCCCTACCATCCCTTACACATGCCCATCCTTATTATGACACACATTATGACTCACTACTTAACATTATGACACACTACTATTCACACCATACTTTATTGACTATTTTATAAGACAAATAATTTTTCTCTTATCTCATCTTTTTATTTTGTCCGCATCTCATCTTCATCATCTTATCTTCTTATCATCTGCTTCCGTCTTTATCTCTTTATTCCAGCTGGACGTCTGGGATTATATTATCTTCTCCGTTACATTTTGAACATATATGGTCAGGGTATTTGTGACCAATTAGCTTGCAATATCTGGTTAATAATTCTGCCGAAATAAATCCTTCTTTTAGTGCTCGTGTCGTAGGTCGTTCTTCTGGCTTAAGTAGTGATAAAATCAATCTTTGGACTTCATCCATATCTGCTTTCCTTAGCTCCCTTGAATTGGAATAAATCATTAGTTGGCCTCTTGCATAGTAGCTTCATATAGCGTTTCCGTTTAAATAGTTATTTGCTAGCTCTTGTATAATCGTTGATATACCAATTATCCTTTTGTAGCTGATGAAACTCTGGTGGGTGTTGATTGAGGTCTATCTATGAGCCTATTCTGTCGGTGAATCAAAGGTTGTTCATCTTCAGGCTCCAAAAAATTTGGCTCAATAGCTGACCCATTCCTAGCGATATGCTTCTTTAGTTTACCTTTATCTCCAGGTGGGAGATCTTTCTTTCTTTTCAATGAAGGATGTGATCCTCCTTCATTCATCGTAATTCCCTTTGCCTCTTTCTGAAGTGGCTCGTTTATGTTTGTGCGTACCATATCTGGAAAAGATCAAGAGATTAGGCAAAATGTAACATAATCGCAGTGAATCTTATTGCAGAAAGACTTGCCGATCCAGGTGGCGAATCACTGAACCTTATTGGCGAACTAGATTGCGCTCGCCAAATGGTTTAACTTGCAAATTTTTGGCAACTGGGCAATGGGAAAACTTGGTCGGCGAATCGCCAAATACTTTTGACCAGCAAATGATTATCCGCCGAAAGTAACAGTGCAACACAGACTCAGGAGTGCAAACAAAGGGTGATAAGAATACTTTCGGCGAGTCGTCGAGTGCTTTCGGTTCCCTATGACTCCTCACCGAAAGTTACAGTATCAAATATCAATCAAATAGCTAAATTATCAGCGTGATGGGGACATTAGGTGACCCACCGAGTCGTTTGGCGAGCTCGACCTAGCTCGCAAATCGACCCAACGTGCCTATTTTTCAACCCATCTTCTCGAATCCAAATCCGCAACCACCGAAAAATAAAATCAAAGCATGCACTGATGGAATTCAAACAAGACCCATGCGACCTATTACCCTGAGATACTCAGATTTCTCCTGGTTTTGTTGAATTTAGTCATTTAACGATATTTGCTTTTAAGATGATGTTACCCACTCCATCCTTGAGCAAATTCTCGACATCTAAGCACAAATGTGGGCTACTCAGACTTCACCCAATCAATCTAAACAATATGCAAGGATTGCCCAATCAAATTTCAATCATTTCAAGGCAATCAATACCGGCATACTAACATCCAAACAATACGGGCAAGTTTTTCAAATCAAAATAGGCAATTAAGTATTCTAATCCTACCAGAGAGGCCCATCACACATCATTGAAAGATAATTATTGCAAATGAGCACAAAACTTATAAATGTAAATGTGGGAAAAGGAAACAAAACTTCAATGTTGACTTCAATTTGAAAAGCTAGGCGGCAAAGTATTCCAAATCCGAGCGCAAGTCCCAAACTAAAATGCTAGACAAATGCTAAATTGAAGAATATACTACCTTAGTGTGAGTTTAGGGGATTCAAGCGTGAGGGAATGTGAGGAATTTCATTTGAAGTCTCTTGGCCATTATAAACCATCCACTTCACGCCTGTTCGGCGATGTTAGTCATATTCACAGATTCACTCGGTGATATCCAAGTGATCACTTGCCCCGCCGATTGCTAAAGTTCTATCAGTTTCTTGGGGGTCAAAATGACGATTTGCATCCAAGTCGCTGACGTGGTCTGCGACACGCTGGACTATGTTTTTTAAGTTCACCGAGTTTTACATGCTCTGACTTAAACTTCAATTGAACCAAACATCGGGTCAAGTCGGGCTCGCCGACCTCTTCGGTGATCCCCCGATTGCTCATTTTCTCGCCAATCTATATTTTCCACCACATTCCTAATTCAAACCTGCACCACTAACACACCATTATTTATGAAAGAAAATTAAAACATTAAAAACCTTGGTTTGCCTCCCAAGAAGTGCCTTATTTAACGTCGTGGCATGACGCGAGTCCTTACTCACTCCCCATCGATTGGGTTATCCATAGTGTTACTAGGTAATCCTAATGGTTCGTTTGAGTAAAGATGAGGCACCGCATAATTTATGAGTATCCTGATTAGCTGGATCGATCTAGAAGAAGAGCCAACCATTTGATTCAACACTTTAATGCTCTACTTCATCTCTTCCAACATTCAATCTTTTTTGGTGATCTTTTAGAGAATGATTTGATGTGTGTCCTCGACGCGATTGTTCTCCCGGTCTCTAGATTGCTTCCTTTCGTGTGGAGGTATGTACCTCCCTTGACTCCTGGTTTTCCACCTCTGTTAATTTGGTGGACAAATTGTTCAGCTGAGTTACTAGTGCGGTTAACTCGAAGTCCCTCTTGACTTCTTGGCTCATCTCAACCGAGTTGTCACCATTTCCCCTAGCCATGCTTAGGCCACCTACCTACATCAACAAATTCAAACGAAAACAAAACTAAAAATAAAGTTAGTAAACTACAACTACTAAAAGCAAAATTCGGCTTAAACCAAAAACTTTCACGTAACACCACTCCCGGTAGCGGTGCCATTTTGATAATTGCGTAATCAAGGACACAAGTTCCAATTCAAGTGTCTATGATCGTGCAATTGTATAATAACCCAACAAACGGTTGGAATCATCCCAAGAGAGTGGTTTTGATTACCTAAAGGCGGCCTTTCTTGGGTCTATCTCGGTGGCTAGTGTAGCAGTCTGTATATGGGCATCAATGCCCAGAGTAGCCTCAGATAGAATAGCAATTCCATATCCACTAGGTGCTGTTGTGGACGTCTCAATCGAAAATGACTAGATCACCAGCTGCAAAACCATCTCTGTAAGATCTGGCAAGTCTCTGAATATCCCCTCATCTCTGCTCTTATGTGTCTCCTCAGCATATCAACTCCTTGTCGGTCTCTGCATTCGACTTTGCATATGCTGTGCCATTCCCCTGCACATCTCTGGTGGTAGGCGGAGGAATCCCCAAGGTCTCAAGAGCATCCTTTTTGTCTGCATCCCGCATCAGTGAAGTGAAGCCCGTAGCCTTCAAATAGTCTACATCCTTCCTTAAATTTTCTACTTCGCCTTTCAAAGCTGAAACTCCGGATGTCTCCCCCTGTCTGATCTCATAAGCAGTGACTCTGGTATTCAGATCATCAATAGAGGCTCTAAGGGTGGTTCAGTGCAGCCAAGATAGCGCTGTCAATCATCCCCGGGATGGATCTTTCTAATCGGGTGGCTATCACATTGGCTGAATAGGCCAACTGCCCCATCTTCAGGATCATGGCCTGAGTGATCCTAGCAGTCTAGGAGAATGAGGAAGCACCTGGAGCCTGTGAAGAAGTGGAAGAAGGAGCGGGTATACCTGAGGGCTCAGAGACCGGAGTAGGCGAGGATGCCTCTGCTAGTAATGAGTCAACATTGACATCTGAAGAAGTGTCATCTGGAACTGCTCTCCTCCTGTCAACCTCCTCACGTGTGAACTCGGCCACATCTCAGTGACCAGAACTGGAAATGGCAGAGACGTCACCTTCTGTTTGGCTCTCATGGCCATCTCCTGTGACATCAGCAGTCCCAGATCGATCTGCGTCCTGGCCATGATAGAACCAAGGCAAGCCGCCTTAGGATGGCACATAATAGACTCGTTCTGGGATGGCATTATGATGTTGCTAATGAAGCCAAACCAGAACCTGGAGGCGATGTTCACGTCCTTCTTCTCAATAGGAGCCCCTACATCTATCCACCTCGGGGTGGTGTCAGAAATCATCGGAGCCAACCAACCCTTCAAATCATTTAGGGATTGAACAATCGGCAACCCCTCGTAAGGAAGTACAGAGTGCAACAGTCTACCCAATACATCATTAACATGTTCACTGTGACACTCCACTTCCTTGCCTCTGACCGTGTCTGACTTTACCGGTCGAAACTCACTTGCCTTTTGCTTGTTCTTAGGCACCAACTCCCCATAAGCAGTGTAAAATTCTCTTACCCAAGAAGGAATGTAAGGGCCTCGAGGCCGTGTGAACTGCTCGAATCCTTCCAGACCCTCCAGAGATAGTAACTTCTCATCTATGATGGTCCGTAAACCATCACCTTTCAATTTGTTTAACAGCCTCAGTGGAGGAACTATAGGGAGTGCAGAGGCCACTGGAGGTGGTGCCTGAGCTGGCACTGAGTCTGTTGTCGGAGGAGTGGCAGCTGGAAGAGTTCTGGTAGAGGTGGGCAGAGATCTATCCCAGAGTTCATTCCTTCGTTTAAGCAGAGGCATGCTCATCGTTTGGTTCATAAAAGGCTAATTCAATAACTTCTCCTTTCCTAGATATGTGCTTCCTTCTTTTTCCTTTATCTCCCTGTTGGAGGTCATCCTTTCTCCTCTTCGGAGGATTTGATCCTCATTCGTTTATTATAATTCCCGTTGTTTTTCTCTGGGGTGGTTCGGTTAGATTGCTGCGTACCATATTTGCAAAAGATCGAGAGAAATTAAGAAAATAAAATCAAACTTTAGCACAGTAAATCTTGTTGCAAATAAACTCGCTGATCCAGTCGGAGATTCGCGAAACCGCTTTGGCGAGCTAAGGCTGGCACGCCAATGGGGTTGGCTAAACAATTAAGTAAAGTCGGCGATAGGAGAGTCCTTTCGGCGAGCAAGGGTTTGTTCGTTGAAAGTTACAGTGCATAAGGTCTCAAGGGTCCAAATAAAGAATGATAAAGAGTACTTTGGCGATTCGTCGAGTGCCTTTGGCGTACTCAGGCATCTCGCCAAAAGTTACAGACTCAAACCGCAAACTTGACCCGAAATTAAACGCGAGAAGAAGAAAATAGGCGAACCTCCGAGTGATTCGACGAGCTTGAATCAGCTCGCCAAATGGCCCAACGTACCTATTTTCAATCCACCTTCTCGAATTCAACTCCGCAACCCCCGAAATTGAAATCAAAGCACACACTAATGAAATTCAAATGAACCCCATACTACCCATCACCCCGGAATACCTAGACTTCGCCCGAATTTGCCAAAATTTGCCATTTGACAATATTTGCTCTTAAGAGTGGTGTCACCCACTCTATCATTGCGCAAACTTTCAACAGTTAGCACAAACGCTGGCTACTCAGACTTCACCCAATCAATTTAACAACACGTAATCACAATCCAACTCATTAAAAAAGGCACAAAAGTTATGGGCATTTGACAATCAAACATTATGGGCAAGATTTTCAAGTTAAAATAGGCATTTAATCATTCTAATCCAATCAGAGAGGCCCAACACACATCACTAAGAGACAATTATTGCAAGTGAGTAAATAATTTTCAAATGTAAAGTTAGGATTTGGAAACCAACCTATGATGTCGATTAAATTGCAATTGAAATGCTAGGCGGCAAAGTATTCCAACTCTGAGTACAAATCAACAAACTAAAATGCTAGAAAAATGCTAAAATAAAGAAAATACTACCTTAGGGTAAGTTTAGGAGATTCAAGAGCGAGGGAAAGTGAAGAATTTCAAATTTTGAGTCTCTTGGCCATTATACACCGTCCAGTTCTCGCCCATTCAGCAACGTTAGATGCATTTGCCGATCCACTCGGTGACTCACCGAGTGGTCACTTGCCCGCCAATTGCTAAAATTCATCAGTTTCTTGGGGGTCAAGACGGCGGTCTACATCGAGGTGGCAGGCCCGGTCGGCGACGCGCCGAACTGCTTCATAAGTTCACCGAGTTTTACAGGCTCTTACTTGAACTTTAATTGAGCCAAACGGCAGGTCAAGTCGGCCTCACCGACTGACCAATTTCTCGCCAACTGGTATTATTCACCACTTTCCTCATTCAAACATGCACCATTTGATTCTTGAACTGGTTTCCACCACCTTTATTTTGGTGGCCAACTCGTTCAGTTGACTACTAGTGCGGGTAATGTGAAGTCCCTCTCGACTTCTTGCTTCATCGTAGCCTAGTATCCACCCTTTCCCCAGCCATGCTTAGGGTACCTACCTACATCAACAAATTCAAAGGAAAACAAAACTAAAAATAAAGTTAGTAAACTACGACTACCAAAACCAAAATTTTTCTTAAACCAAAAACTTTCATGTAACACCACTCCCGGCAGTGGTGCCATTTTGATGTTTGCGTAATCAAGACACAACTTCCGATGCAAGTGTCTACGATCGTACAATAGTTTAGTAACCCAACCAAGGGTGGCGGTCGAGTACCAAGGGTGTTGGTGTGAGAATTAGTGGTTAAATACGAAAGAAGCTAATCGTAGGTAAAGACTTTGGCGAATGAAAACATAACAAATTAAAAAGGGTGACACAAGCGTCAAATATCAAATGGAGGTTTGTAAGCAAGAAACAACTAAAACAGGGAAAATAAGGAAGAATACAAGTATGGACATGGGATTCTTGGGAGGTGATGGAATATGAGATAGACTAAATCATTGGGTACATGCTTTTGATAGTAAATTCATTGAGTATTTGTGACTAGGCTAGACTTTAAGGGGGATAAGCTCTCTCTCGAGCAACTTATCCCGTTTCAAGGGGGTTCCTCTCGGACACCCACTGGCCGCATGGAGAACAATCTTTGCCTTAACCCACTCACACTCTCGAGCTGAATGTGTGGACATGGGACTAGGGTTTACTCTCTCGAGCTAAAGCTCATGTCGACCCACTGGCACTGGTTATCAATTTAGTGGTCATAGTTTTATGACCTCTCTCTCGAGCAAGCTGAAAACTCATATATGAGATTATATTTGCAACTACAACCTCATTAAGTTCATCCACAATCATTAAACGAAATCACATTTAAACTACAAATAGACTATTACTAAGTAAGACCCAACAACTAATCCAACCCATATTCACAAAATCACACCCTAAGAATTGAGGTTTTAGCTACGCATGTGAAAGAGATAATGAAGTATACCAATATCAGTTTCCATCAATGGGTATGCAAGATTAAGTCTTAAAACAAGCCAAAAGTTAAGAATCCTAGAGACTCAAGTCCAATTCCTTGAAGATGAAACCCTTGAAAGCTCTAAGTTCTTCAAAACCCTCTCCAAAACATATAGAGAATATCTCCAAAACTCTGTGTCAGACTTAATAATATAAAATCTAGATAAGATAATGTAAATTTCACTGCTAAGAATAAAAACTGAACTAGTATTTATAGTTTTCAGAAAATGTGCTCCGAAGGATATTTCAGCTACGTTAGTCGGGATTGCCGATGCACTCGACAATCCGCCCTTTGGTCGACTTTGTCGCTTTTCATCACTTGCCTTCAACATATTTGTGTCCTAGATCATTGGGCGATGTAGGACTGCTTCGCAGAGTCGCTCGGTGATACGCCGACTACTCATTTTCACCACCGATTTTCTCCTTTCCTTCAAGGCTCAGCACACTGGAACAAAGGGCGAATATGTGATCTATTGGCCATTCGCCGAATGGGTTTGGCGAGTCACAAATCTTCATGTCTTCGTTCTTTTAGCTTCTTTTTCTCCTTTTTGCTCAATCATGTCCATGCTTTCCCTCAAACTTTAAATACCTGGAACTTTAAGGTTTTCATCAGATATCGAGATAAAACATGCTTTTGAGGACACTAATTTTATCAAAATATAGCCCTAAATGAGTCCAAATCATGGACTCATCACCTTCTCCACTCTAGGGGGAAGAACCTATCAAGAAATGCCGATCCGAACAATTCCCATTCTACTAGGCTTGCTCCTACGGGTCTCTCACCCTTCCACTTATCATACCATACTTGAGAAACATCTTTTAGTTGGTAGGTGGCTAACTCCACCTTCTCTTCCATATACACCCCCATAATAGCAAGTACTTTATAAACCTCATCGATAAACCTTTGGGGATCCTCTTTTACTTTGGATCCATAAAATTTGGGAGGGTTCATCCTTGCAAATTCCCTAATGCTTGAGTAGCTGAATTAGCATTAGGATTCACCGGAGCTACAACTTCTCTATTGGCTTGAGCCAACATTTGGATAGTAGACCTAAACTCGGCATGGGTCATATTCTTAACAAAAGGATCAACCGGATCTTGATGAGCTTGAGGAGGAGCTCCTTGATTCAGATTATCATCCTCCATCCTTTTAGCATTAGCCCTTCCTATATTCATATCAGGATGACACATGAGACGGATTAGAAAGGGACTTTATAGAGTTAAACTCTAAGGCACGACTTAAGAATAATGAAAGAAGTGAAATTTCCTAATCATCTTATAGCCTCTCATTCATAAATATGGGCTGCTTCACACTAATGAACAAGACTCTACTAGACGTGGCTTATCAAACATTATCCTAGAATCATTCTAAACCTCGTGATCTGATTACCAAGTTTGTCACAACCCAGGGGTACCCCCTAGATGTAACAAGGCACATAGAACCCTGAAAGGCCCCTATGTAAGCCACTTGGCTTATCATAACATAGGAATAGAACAATAAAGAGTAAAAATGCATTTCAAGTCCAAAATTTTCATAAAGGAAAGAAGAAATCTAGACTTATCTCAAAATAGCCATCTATTACAGTACTTTGAATGAAGTAGGGTCATAGCCCATAGAACATAGTTCGAAAAGGAAATATGAGAAAAGAACCACAATGAGATAACATATGTCCTCGAATCATGAGGACTCACCAACAAGATAGGAGAATAAGAAAATCCAAGCTTTAGCCACAACGATGATCACCTTGAGAACTGGACCCTACGCTTGGGGAAGATGTAAGAAAATTAGGGTTAACGTACAAAAATTCACTAAGTATGATAGCCATGCATAAAAACCTTGAAAACATGCTAAAAGGGATATTTCATTTGAATGCATGCATTTTACAAAGCTAAAACATCATTATGAAGATAGTGGGACTCAAAATTCATAAGCATAGTCAATACATTAATCATCATATCATAAGAGGAACATATCATAAATACCCTCAAAGCATACTTGTGCAATGCATGAATAAGATCCCATAAATCCCACCCACGCTAAATAAAGCTTCTTGAGTAACCATAGCTCATAATTCATATTATTGTTCATATTGTTGTAATAGTGGGGAATAAGCCTTAACCAACATAGACCATGTGATCTTAACATGGAATCTGGTGTCTACCCCACACCAAAAAGGGGTTGTTCTACTTGCCTAATGTAGAACCATACTCTTAGCATAGGTGGATCCACTAGCGAAATAACCTATGGGGGCACATAGTTCATGGGATAAGGAGATTACTACTAGAAACCCGGACTCAACTAAGGTAGAAGATTTCCATCTCATGAGACCTACTTTGGGAACCCGAACTCAACTAAGGTAGAAGGTTTCCATCTCATGAGACCTACTTTGGGAACCCGGACTCAACTAGCGTAAAAGGTCCCATTGGGAAACCGAACTCAACTAAGCTTCCATCTCATAATCAATAGCCACTCGGTGCTAAGCATGAATTCCCACGGAGTTCATATTAAGTGTTGACTTAAGTTCATACTCATGGAAGAATGTCTTGACACTCAATCCAATATAATTCATAAGATAGCTCATAAGATTATGTGTGAGAATAACCTTTCATCGTCCATATCTATATATTGATTCAATAGGTGAGAAAACCTTTCAACCCTAGAATCATCATATTGTGAGAAAATCATTCACATCATATCATAATCATACATATATGTGTATGAACCTTTCAAAAACACAAAAACTAGATCATAATCATATTCACTTCACTCTCAAAGTGTTATTAAGGCATATGCTCAACTTCATAAGTCATGCATAATATCATAAGTTGTCCTTTCAAGGGTCATAATTCATATCAATCAACAGATCTAGAATTCAGTACATTAGACATGGATAATAACATAATTCAAATAACTCAATCACTACAAGCATAATCTCATAATATCCTTCTTTCATCAATTCACCCACATCACAAGGTCATAAATTGGGAATATGGGGATTTCATGAATTCTTGGGGATTTCAACATAAAAACCATAATAAATCATCAATTAAATCATAATATAAAGTAATTAAAACATTATAATCATTTTTGAAAAGAATCAATGATTTGGAATCAAACCCTAACATTTGGGGAATTTCTATCTTTGAAATTGGGATTTTGAAGGGGCTCCATGGATGAAGATCTACCATTAACTTAGCAATGAAATCCAATCAATTTGAGGAGAAAATCTTCCACCTTGAACCCTAGCTCCAACTTCCTCCTTCTTTTTCTTTTTCTTCTTCCTTGAAGTTCTATCAAGAGAGTGTTTTTTTGGAGAGAAGATGAACTTTGGGAATTATTTGGGTGTTTGGAAAATATGACTTAGTTTAGGTGAATTTGACTTAAAAGTGACTTATATAGTGACCCTACACTTTACCAAAAAGACTTCAGTTTGATTGGACTTAGATCGTAATTTCCTAAAACACCCCTCACTTAAAGGGAATTGCCCAGGTTCCACGAGGGGCTCCACGAGCGGTGGTCCCTTTCAAGGACTTAAGGTAGTGGCTAGGAAATATGTGCCTTTAGCCCACAACCCCAAGGCAACCTCACGACGGGCTCCACGAGCCATAGTACTTGCCACGAGCAGTTGTCCCTCTCGTGGGCCTTGAGGCAGTTGCTAAGCCATTTCCTTTACATCCTCACACCACCAAGGCATGACCAAGGCCACTACCATGAGCCATCTAAGGCTTTCTGGGCCGTGAAAGCGGCTCGTGTGGAGGAGCCAATTTGGGGCAGCCTTAGGGAGGCTACTGCCTCACCACAACGAGTGGCACCACGAGGCGTGGCGACCACCACTGGCCGTGAAGGCCCTCATGGTCATGGGCAGCGCCTTGGAAAGGCTTGGGTAGCCTTGGACCTTTCATTGGACCTATGCCACCTTCATGACTCATATCCCTCTTGCTAGGCTCTAGTTTAGCCTACTAATTTTTGGGGTATTACAAGTTGTTTGTCCTCTGCCTCTAGTAACAACTATTTACTAACAGTTGCAATTACCGATTTCTCTATATTAGCCTATAATCAAGTCACATCCCAAGAACCCATCTCATTATTGTCTTATTTGTATTATTTTGTGTTGTTGTAGCTGATAGTTAAAACCAAAAACCCCATTTATTTGACATTCGTGTCAACCCTTGATTTATAGTATGTTTTTATTCGTAAATGTGTATTCCTATGATTGACTTGAGCACATTCTTACTTTCTGATTGAATCTTAAACATGTACCACTCCCTGTGGGATTCGACCCCAACTTATTTAGCTGAGTTATTATACTAACAAATGATCCTTGAACACTTAAAACTGGATTAAGTGTCCTTGAAACGTTAATCAAAATGGCGCCGCTACCGGGGAGTGGTGTTGGTTAAGATTCTTTAGTTAAGTTGAATTTTGTTCTTGTTAGTTATAGTTGAATCTACTTACTTGCAATTTTGGTTTGCCTGTTTATGTTTTCCTACAAGAAGTATGAGTGTGAATGGAAGCAATGGTAGCCAAGTAGGCCACAAAAATGACATCGGAAACCTCAACGATGTCAATGAGCCTAATGCTAATGACTCTCACATAATGGGTGGAATTGGTGCCATTCATTTGCCTCCGGTGGAAGGGAACGTTGTGTTCCATATTACAACTACCATGTTGCAGCTCTTGCAATTAAAAAGGTTGTTTGGTGGGTTGGCCTATGAGGATCCCCATGAGCACATAAGAAATTTTGTTTATGTTTACAGACCATTCTCCTTTAAGAATATATCCCAAGGTTCGGTCAGGTTGAGGTTGTTCCCATTCTCTTTGATAGGAGAAGCATGTAAGTGGCTGGCTAAATTGCCAAGAGAATCAATCACTTCGTAGGTAGAGCTGGTCACCACATTTCAAGTGCGATTTTGTCCCCATTCGAAGATGATGTCTCTTTGGGACAACATCCAAAGCTTGAAGCATTTGGATGGCGAGCCAATTCATGAGACTTGGCTATGATTCAAGAAGTTGTTACTTCAATGCCCAACTCATGGTTTGCCTGACAACGTTTTGCTGCATTTTTTTTACCGAAGCCTTGATTCGGTGAACAAGAGTGTAGCTGACCAACTTTCTCCAGGAGGTTTGATGCAGCAACCTTACGTTATAGCATCCCAACTTTTGGATGGTATGACCATAATTAATCAGGCTTGGTACACCCGTGAAGATCAGGTCTCCCCTATCACGTTTAAATTGACCAAGGAGCAGCTGGAGAAAGACCAAGAGAGGGACCAGAACATGGCCAAGATCATGACACAACTTGACATTTTATCCAAAAATGCCATGGGAGCTGGTGCTCGAATTGTCAATGTCGTAGGTGTCGGGTGTGTTAATCCTGATGAGGCCAAGTTTGAGGCTTTGTACAATGAAGAGGTGAACTACCTAGCCTACCAAAGAGGTGCTTATCGTTCAAACTACCTGAGGCACGGTGGTAACCAATGTTGGAACATGAATGAAGGTTGGAAGGATCTTGATAGAGATGGAGGGATCGTAATCCCACTTGGAAAGAGAGAGATGGGGAGAAGGTTAGATATGTTCCTCCCCATGAGCACCAAAATCCAAAGGATTTCGAGGGAGGTTGGTCGGAGAATATGCTTTCTCAAATCCTCAACAAAATTGAGGAGTCGAACAAGATTTTGAAAGAAATGAAAGAAGATGTGTCGATGTTTAGCCAGATGGTTACCTCTCATTCCATCTCGATCAAATAGTTAGAGACCCAAATGGGTCATATCTCGTCTCATTAAACCCGAGCCAACAAGGGGGTTGCCTGGTGATACTATGGCCAACCCCAAGAATGAAGTTTGAGCGTGAACTTGCATCGTGCTGCGACCTTAACTAAGGCGATATCTGGGAGGCAACCCAAGTTTTATTTTCTTTCCTTTTTGTTTGTTAAATAATTGTGCATTGATTGTGCAGGTTCAAGTGTGGAATGTGTTTGAACAGTGTAGATTGGCGAGCAGAAAGTCCAGTCGACGACTAGCGGAAGAGGTCAGCGAGCTCGACTTGGACCGCTGTTAGACTCAAGACATTTTTAAAGAGGAGTCTGTAAACCTCGTCGAGTCCAGAAGCAGATCGGCGTGTCACCGAACAGGTCGGCAATCACGACTTTGTCCGCCATTTGGACCCCCACATTAATTGGACGTCTTGTAAAACTCGGCGTGGTAAGTGCCCACTCAGCGTGTCACCGATTGGGTTGGCGAGCAAAACTTATGTCACCGAATGGGCGAGAAGTAGATGATTTTTAAAAGCCAAATGTTTAAACTTTCAAATTCTTTCACATTCCCTCACTTTTCAACTTTCCAAACTCACACCCGCACTATATTTTTCTATATTTTTGCTTTATTATTTCTTTCTAGTCGTCATTTGTGTGTTCGGAGTTGGATTCATTGCCGCCTAGCTTTACATCTTGAATATTCGGCTTCTAAGGTTTGTTCTACGAACCCCGAACTTGTAATTACTAATTTTTACTCATTTGCAATTGGTCGTATCTTAGTGATGTGTGTTGGGTATCTCTGATGGTAATTGTATGCTAGAATGCATTTTTTAATTCGAATATCATGCCTAAAATGCCATATTATTGAATTCCCAAATTTTTCATGCTTAAAAGTAATTAAAATTGTTGGGTGTTGCTTGAATGTTGTTGGGTAGGTGAAGTCTAAGTAACCCGCATTCGCACCAAATGGCGTAATTTGACCACTGATGGAGCGATTGACGCATTCCTAATGGCAAAAGTTGTCAAATGGCCAAATTTGGTCAAATCGGGAGAAGTCTGATTATCCGGGGGCATGGGTAGTATGGGTCCTAGTTTAATTAGAATAGCACTTATTTTGATTTTGTTTTCGGGGGTTACAGGGTTGAATTTGGAAGTTAGGGTTGAAAGTAGGCATGTTGGGCCGTTTGGCGATCTAGGTCAAGCTCTCTGAACACTCAACAGTTCACTGAATTCTCCGTTATCACCTTTAATTTCATGCTTAATTAGAATTTGGGTTCTGTAACTTTCGACGAGAAGCCTAAGTTCGCCGAGTGCACTTGGCGACTCACCAAAAGACCTTCTTGATCGGGCTTTCTGTGCCCCTAACCCCTAAAATGCACTGTAACTTTCAGCGGGCTAGTCCTTGATTGTCGAATGCTGTTGGCGATTCACCATAAGGTCTTTCCCATCGTCGACATGCCAAATTTTCTGGAAATTTTTGAGCCAATCCTTTCTACGAGCCCGGTCTTGCTCACCAAAGAGATTTGGTGACACGTCGACTAGTTTGGCGAGTCTGTCTGCAATCATTTTTTTGTGCATTTGTTTGAAGTGTTCCTAATTTTTTTTGATGATTTTGCAGACATAGCTAGACCAAAAGTGGTGGGTAGAGACATGCCACCCTGTATAAGGGTCAAGGGAATAAAAATCAACGAGGATACAACTGCATCCAAGGCTAAAGCTGCCAAACTTCCTACTATAGGTAGGAAGGGCAAGGGAAAAGGCAAAGCTCCTGTACCTGCATCATCGGATGCCAGCTCTGACAGTGATGACATCTATGCCACTAACCTCACCACTTCTGAGGGTGAGGGTTGGGACCAAGAGCATCAGGCTGCAACTTCTGAGCCTGAAGATGAGCTACCAGCAGCCCAATGAGCAGAGCTGTGATCCAAGAGGATGAATGATCCGTCTAGGATGAAGACTCCCTAAGCCACCATTACTCCTCCTACTCCCGCACAGGCTGTGGTCCTAGCACCACCAGTACAGGGTCCTCCCCCACGGTCTATGAACAGAGTGAAGACTGAGGGCCTGAGGACAATTATAGAGGAGAAGAGTTGTTTCAACTGATGGTGTCATTGATAGGTACCCAAAAATTATTAGCTACCTAAGGTCACATAAATTCCAGCTCTTCACAAAGCCCCATGGCCCGTACATTGTGAGTTGGGTCAGAGAATTCTACAGTGCTTATAGTGCCTTGATACCATCTAATCAGGACAAAGACACTGGAAAACATGAAGAAGTGGTTGGCCCCACTGATATCAGACGGTACTCCTAAATAGCTTGAAATTGAAGCACCCATTGAGAAGAAGGACCTGGACATAGCAGTAAGGTACTGGTTTGGCATCATCAACAACACGATTATGCTATCCCAGAACGAGTCAACTCTCCACCACGCCAAGGCAGCCTGTCTGGGTTGCATTATTGATGAGACAATGCTAAACCTAGGGATGCTTATGAAACAAGATATGGTCATAAGGGCCAAGCAACGCCAAACTTCCCTTCCCTTTTCGGTGTTGATCACCGAGCTGTGCAAGCAAGCTCAGGTTCCTATAGATGAGAAGAAGGATGTGAAACTGATTCCCACATCTTCTACCGACATCCGGAGGATTAAGGCGGAGTACTTGAAAGATGAGGCGGAGAAGAAGAAGACTGCCCCTTTGGATACATCCCCAATTATGGATACAAATTCACTACCTATAGAGGAACATTTTCCTATTCCGGTCCTTGAGCCTTCAGGTACATCTAGTTTTGTCCCTTCTGATACTCCTAGTTCCTCTACTGCTCCATTGCCTCCCAGATCTGGTGTTGCTGTTGCTGCCTCCTGGCCCCGCTCACTCAGGCTACATTGCTACGGATGGGGCAGCTAGCCCTTTCTGTTGATCATTGCGCGCCAGACTTGATACCTCCATTCTAGGAATGATTCAAACAACCCTTGGTGATGTTGTGACACCCTTGAGTGCTACCATTGATGCCCTTGCGGCTAGGATAGCGATGTGCGAGCATGGCTAAGGAGACACTGATGAGGTGATGACCCTAAAGGCCGCTATTACTGTGCTGAAGAGAGATGTGGACCAGTTGAAGTCCACCGACATGTCTATGATTTTCGGGATGTTTGAGCTGAGGATAGAGCTGATCCCGAGTCTGAGGCTGAGACAAATGAGGAAATGCTTGGGGTTGCTGAGAAGGTTTCTTACGAGGGCCTTACAGAGACTGAGTAGGACATGGTAGATGCAGCTGTGCAGGCTTTTTTGGCAGATACACCCTTGGTTGTCCCTAGTGGAGAGGGTACTATTGATGTGACTCTGGGTACTGATGCCCAAGATTAGAGTGATGCACCGGGCATTGATGCCTCGACATATGGATCGACTATTTAGAAAGGATTTTTTTTACCTCCCTCTCTGTCCCCTTTTTATTGACTTTTGGATATTTTCTTGCATTTGAGGACAAATTCCTTTTGTTTTGTGGTGGGATGAGGCCCACCTTTTGTGATTAGTGTTCTCTTTATATATTGAGTTTTTTTCTATAAATTGTGTTTTGGCACTGTATTTTGTGGATGTTCGAGCCTGTGGCTCCTTATTTTGAATGTAAATGATTTTGGACCCTTTTGAAAATTTTGTGCCACCTCTTGTGTATTTAATTGTGGTTATTCTTTTACAAATTTGAGTATCAGTCTTGTTCAATACTGATGACATGAATAGTTCTCTCAATCGAATAAACATGAATGTGCAGCTATAATGAGGCCAAATGAAGTTGCATAGACAATATGTAAACTTTTTGCATCTCGTTGTGACTAGCAGATTATCGAATAAGTCTCTTGTGATGATCATTGCACACTAGCGAAAGTGTGGAGTCTAGTTTGATATTTGGTGCCAATGCCTTGTGTGATGAGCTTACCATGAACCATGTGTGATGACAACTAGAAATTGCCCCATTGATCCGATTGACCTAGTGATGTGAGCTCTTGAAATGATCTTAGGAAACAATTTTAAAGAGTGAAACAATTTGACATTATACCTCTTTTGTGACCTACTTTGTGAGTGTGTGATCTTTGTTTGAGCACCTTTTGAGCCTTATCCTTTTTCTTGGAAGAAACTTTATGCAATTGTGACCTTTCCTTATCCCTTCACCCTTAATTATCATGAGATGTGGTTGGTTTGATTATCCAACTTAGGACAAAATCCTAAGTTGGGGGTGTGGTGAAAAGATAAGGTAAATCAAGAAATGCAAAGAAGTCTCCCTTGATCCACAATTTTGTGAAAAAGACGGAACCTCTCCATACAAAAAAAAGAGAAAAATAAAAGAAGAATGAAAAAGTTTTGAAATAAAGTTTCAAAAAGAAATGGTGTGTCAAAGTTTCATAAAAAATGAATCACGGGGTGAATTGGAAAATGATGAAGAAAAGGAAAGGAAGTGTTGTTCACACAACATTTCATGAAGATAGTAGCCACTGAGCCTAAATGACAATACCTTTACACTCAGCCCCGTTACAAGCCTTGGAAAGACATTTTTGATCTTGAGTGAGCTGAAACAAGTGTTGGTTGGAAAATAAGGGCAAACCTATGGGTGGAGTCATGCGTGTGTTTATCTTTGTGAGCGTGAGAGTTGTTTTTGATTGCAGAACTATAAATTGTTGAGCCATTGTGTGTGAATATGGAATCATTCTTTGTGTGAGGGAATTTGAGTACCTTTGTTGAGCTTGAACTTGCAATAGAAGCAAGTATGGTGAACTGGAGAATCTTTGATAATGGTGAGTCACAACTTGAATCTTTGAGTGCACAATTGATTCTGGAATGAGTAAGTTGAGTCTTGTTGTGTGCATTCATGATTGAGTCTTGTGTAACACTGTTTCAGACATCCTTTTTGAACTGCTAAACTTGAGTTTTACTTGAGGACAAACAAAAGTTTAAGTTGAGGGTGTTGATGAGTCCGAGATTAGGACTCATTTAGGACTTTATTTGGATAAATTTTGTGTCCTCAAATGCGTGTTTTGTGCCAATAATTGATGTAAAATCCTTGATTTCCATGTATTTGGATTGAGGAACAATGCACAGACACAAACTTGCAGAAAGGAAAGCTAGCTGAATGAAGGAAGAAAAGGGAGCCTGGTGATCGCCAAGTCCATTTGGCGACTCGCCTAATGGCCATTAACTCGCCTAAAGTTCCAGTGTGCCAAGCCCGGAAGGAGAAAATCAAGTTGGCGAGAGAAAGGAGTAGTCGGTGATCCGCCGACTGGTTCCGCGATGCAGTATTGGATCGCCCAAAGTTACAGAACTTGAGGATGCTGAAGGCCAAAGCAAGAAGGCGATGAAATGGGTCAAAAGGGTGGATCGCCGAGCTGATCGATGAGCCTAACTTCATGCACCGAATGGTCCTTCGTAACATATTTTTGGCGACTATAAATACGTTTCTGAACATTTAGAATTCATCTTTATCATCAAATTTTATTCTGAACACTTATTAGAGTAATTTTGGAGATTGAACTCTGAATATTGAGGCTAAGTTTTCCTTAACTTTGAAGAATTAAAGTTATCCATTTTTGAGAAATGGGAAGTGGGTCTTTGAGATTCTTCAATTGGACCTTTGTAAAACGAATTTAATCTTATCTAGTTGATGGAAACACAATTTGGTAACGATTTCTATCTTTTTATGATGTCTAGCTAAAACCCCAATTCTCGGGGTGTGATTATGTGATTATGAGCTGATTTAGCTGATGGGTATTGCTAATTGTTAGTTTAAATGTTCTTTAGAAGTGATTTCAATCAGTAATTGTGGTTAAAATTAAAGGATTGTAGTTGCAAATGCAGTTCTACCTTCGTGTTTTGGCTTGCTCGAGAGAGAAGTTTTAAAACCAAGATTATTGAATTATTGGTATGTGGGTATTGGGATGTCATAGTTTAGCTCGAGAGAGTGAATCCTAAATCCTTTTCCACATATTTAGCTCGACAGAATGACTGGACTAAAGTATAGGCTATTCTTATTTGCTTGCTTGTTGGTGTTCGAGAGAAACCAACTTGATTCGTGGTAAATTGTTCGAGAGAAAGTTTATCCCCACTAAAGTCTAGCTTACTCACTGATTTACAACTATGTACTAACAGTTACAATTACCCATTTTTCTATATTAACCTATAATCGAATCATATCCCAAGAACCCATTTCATTATTTTCTTATTCGTATTATTTTGTTGTTGTTGTAGTTGATAGTTAAAACCAAAACCCCTCTAATTTATAGTATGTTTTTATTCGTAAATGTCTATTCCTATGATTGACTTGAGCATATTCTTACTTTCCTATTGAATCTTAAACATGTACCACTCCCTTTGGGATTAGACCCCAACTTATTTAGTCAGGTTATTATACTGACTAACGATTGTTGATGCTTAGAACTGGATTAAGTTTCCTTGAAACGTTAATCAAGATGCCACAAGTATCTTTCTAAACCCAATTCTCCAAACCAGGAATGATATTTTGAAAGGAATTCCTTTTATCCACAACTTAATCAAGTCTTCATTTATGTCTTTCTTGTGCCTTAAAAGTCCCCAAGCCGATTTAACTATGAAAATACCTTTACTGGTTTCTGTCCCCCACACTTTGTCATTATGATTACTGAGATAAGCATAATTCAAATTACTTTGAACATGATCGACTACATATTCAGGAACAAAATCTCTCATTACAGCATAATCCCATCTCCCCCTCCTTAAAAAATTCCACAGTATCTTTCATTGGATAGCACGTGTTCATATCAGATTCATGAAGATGTAAAGGACCCAACCTAGACCAATAATCATACCATATAGTATAGTTGCCTCCTCTAGGTTCTCACCAAATGTGTTTTTCTAGTATGTCCCTATTTTCCAACATGTGCTTCCATATTTGGGATCCTCATTTTGATTGAATAAGTACGGTATTTTGTTTTCTACAATACTTAGTCAGCATGAAATTAGACCACATTGTATTCTTAGTTCTAAACATCCACCGAAGCTTTGCACACATAGCTTTTGATACATCAAGCATGGACCTGAAGGAAGACACACATCCACCCATTTCTACCAATGTTTACTTTTGCTATCTTCCATATTACTCCAAAAGAATTTTGCAAAGATTCTATGAATTTCTTTTATTACACACATTGGGTGAGTAATAGTAGAAAGTACATTAATAGGAATGCTATGTAGAACACTTGTAAGGAGGACTTCCTTACCATCATATGACAACATTCTACCTTCCAACTCTGCAATCTTCCTTTAATTTTGTCAAATAATTCAGAATAATGCTCCTTTCTCTTTCTAGCATGAGTAATAGAACACCCTAAGTATTTTATAGGAAAATACCCTCTTACCATCCCTGCAATTTGCGCCATTTGATTTGCAGTGGTTGTTGTTATATTCTGGTGAAGATAATAAGAGCTCTTGTCCTTGTTAATCTTCTAACTTGATTGTTTCTCATAGTCATGCAGGATCAATATAATTTTCTCCAAATAATACCCTCCACTTTGGCATTCCATACCCCACATAATGAGTATCTTCAAAGAGTGAATTTAGTGCTCTGGAAAGAGCCTCAACCGAGATGATAAACATAGCTGGACAAAAGGGATCACGTTGTTTAACACCCCCGATAGAATGAAAAAATCTGTGAGATTGTCCATTAAGAAGGACATAGTAGTAATTGTTAGCAAGGAGTCTCAAAATTAAATCCACCACCCTTTCACAAAATCCCAAAATTTTGTCTAATCTTTCAAAGATGCAGTCACTACATGTTCTACCATTCCACCAAGTGAAAGGGCTACCTTTGAATTGAACATGATACAAAGCATTAGATTCTATACAATTAAGGAAATCTTCCACCTCATAACCCATCACTAGTAGTCCACCAATTTTTTCTCCTTTATTTAGGACCACATTAAAATCCCCTCCTACTATCCATGGATGATCCTGACCTTTAGCAATATGTGATATTTCCTCCCAAAGTTCCAATCTTTGATTATGGTCACATTTGGCATATACAATAGTCACCACCATAATAAAGTTTGTGGTCTGATTTTTGATCTTCACAGATTTTGGTTGGAATTTCTCACTTCTACCACATGGAACCCATGCTTAACAAACAACCATATCTTTCCATTACTGTTTGTGTACCCCTTAGCCATTTTAAGCCTTCTGTTGAATCTAATCAAACATCTTTCAGGCTGGAATGGTTCCATCAAAGCAACAAAATTGAATTTGTGAGAATTATGAAGCATCTAGACTCTTTGGAAAGCATTTTGAGTCCTCACCGACTGAAAATTCCGTATGATTTCTTTCATAGAGAATTTAGTTTTTGTTTAGTCACCCGCCTTTTGGGCTGAGTTCTGATGGGTTGATTAAGTTCACCATTGTCATTTTTCTTTCATTTCTTTGTTGACTTCATTGATTTATTACTTCTTGGAGAAAAGTTTTCTTCTTTTTCAATATGATAATATGCGGGATTTTTTTACAGTCATATGATTGCATCTGCTCAACTTCTGAGTCCTTATGTATGAGGATTTCATGTAAAATCTCATTTAGAGATTGAGGTCATTTTATTTAACTTTTTTTCACTAACTTGCTGAAATGACTGTTCAGATTGTTTTGCAGGGCTGCTGGAATTCACACAAATAGATTCACAATCTCCCACATTCATTTTCAAAATTTTCTTTTGTATTCGACTCTCCTTATAATAAGAATTAATGCTCATGGGGCTGTTTTTGCTAAGTTCTTCTTCTTCTTTGGATTGGCTATTAATCGTATGTATTTTAATGCAATCTGGACTATCTTTGATATTACTATTTTGATACTTCTCCTTCCTATTTGCTTATTTACCATTGAAGATTCTGTAAAACTTAGTGAGTCGAGTGCTCACTCAGCAAATCACCAAGAGATTCGGCGATTAGAACTAATATCACCAAATGGACAAAAAAAAAACTGGACGGATGCCATGACAGATGGAGAAACTGCATAATCAGGATTACTTCTTCACCTCTCTATTTTTTCTTACTTGCATTTACTTTTGGATTCTGTATTATTTGCATTTAAGTACAAACACTTTTATTGGTGGTAGGGTGAGGCTCACCTTTTGTGTGCTATTTGTGATTCGTGTTTTGTTTATATTTGGGTTGTTCTGTTTAAAATTGTGTTTACACTGCTTTTCGTGGATGTTTGAGGTCATGGCTCTCTTTTGTTTTTACATTGCAAATGATTTTGACCCTTCCGATTTCGCACATTTTTGCCACCCTTTGTGAGTTAATTGTGGCTATTTTTTCGCAAAAAAATTAGTCTCGATTTCGATCAATACTGATGACTTGAATAGTGCTCTCAATTGAACAAACCTGAATGTACGGCTACGATGAGGCCAAATAAAGTTGTATAGATAATATGTGAACTCGTTGCATCTCGTTATGATTAGTCTTTTATCAAATTGATTCTCTTGTAATGATCGTTGCACACTAGCGAAAGTGTTCAATCTTTTTTGACTTAAGTGTCGATGCCTTGTGTGATTATCTTGCTTTTAAACTTGCATGAATAAACCTAGAATTTGCCCTGTTAGTATGATTGATTTAGAAAGGTTTCCTCTTTATATGATCTTAGGCAATTTTAAAGAGCGTGAGCTAAATTTGACATATACCTCTTTTGTGGCCTACCCGTGAGCGTGTGAAACTCTTTTGAACACCCTTTGAGACATACCTTTCTTTGGAAGAACCTTGATGAACCCTAGAACTTACTTGACCCACTACCTATAATCCTCTTAATTTGTGGTTTAGTGAATAACCAACTTAGGCAAAAAGTCTAAGTTGGGGGTATGGTGAAAGGGAAAAGGAGCAGTCAAGAAGTGCAAGAAAAGTCCCCCTTAACCCATGGTATTGAATAAAAATGGAACCCCTTCAATTAAAAAAATAAAATAAAATGAATGAAATGTCGAATAAAGTACGAAGGGAATCGGGTTTCAAGCAGTCCGTGGAGGAGAATAAAAAAAGGGTGCCTTAGAAGCACTAGAAAAAGAATTGATAAAGGAAAATAAGGGAATGCCTTGAGAAGGCCACAACTCACGAGGAAAAAGTCACTGAGCCTAAATGACCATACCTTTGCACTCAACCCCATTACAAGCCTTAGAAAAACCTTTTTGATTTTGAGTAAACTGAATCGAAAATCGATTGGAAAATAAGGGCAAACCTATGGGTGAAAACATGCATTGTATTCCTCTTTTTTAGTGTGAGCATTGCATCAGATTCCTGATCGTGAATTGATTAACCTCTGTGTGTGAATATGGAATCATTTTTCATGTGAGGGTAATTAGATACTTTTTTTTGAGCTTGAACTTGCACAGGTAGCAAGTATTGTGAGCATGAGAATCGTTGGTAATGGTGTGTCACAACTTGAATCTTTGAGTACACAATTGATCCTTGCATAAGTAAATTTATTCTTGTTGTGTGAACTCATGATTGAGTCTTGTGTAGCAGTGTTTGAGACACTTTTTGAACGACTGAACTTGAGTTTGCTTGAGGACAAGCAAAAGTTTAAGTTGCGGGTGGTGATGAGTCCACAAATTGGACTCATTTAGGGCATTATTTTGATAAAAATAGTGTCCTCGAATGCTTATTTTGTTCAATATCTGATGAAAACTCTTAAGTTTCAGGTATTTGAAGTTTTAGTGGAAGCATGGACACTTAGGCGCAAAATGGAACAAAAAGGTAGAAAAAAATGAATAAGCTGAAGCATGAGCATCGCCAAGAACCTTTGGCGATTCGCCAAAAGGACAGACTCTGCCCTTTGTTCCAGTATGCGAAGCCCTGAAGGAAGAAGATCAAAATGGCGATGAAAGGATCAATAGGCGCATCACCGAATAGTTTCGCGAAGCAGTAATATACAACCCAATGGTCCAGAACATGAAGATGCCGAAGGCAAGCATGAAACGACAATGAAACAGAAGAAGGGCGAGTCGCCGAGTCATTCGACGGCATCGACTAACTTTGCCGAAAGATCCGCTAGCGTTATTTTCTGAAGTCTTTAAATATTAAACATGTGATTAATTTTATAAGTTCTGAACCAGAATTATTATTTTTCGTAATAGAATGGTACTTTTTTGGGATATTTTCTCTCAAGTTTGGAGAGGGTTTTAGGGAGACTTGAAGAAACAAGGATTTCATCTTCCCCAATTTGGAAGTGAGTCTTCTCCATTCTTCTTCCTTTGCTAATCAAGGTTTAATTTCTTATACCCATTTGATTTTAGTATCATTTTAGGTGTATTTTGTTATTTCTTGATGTGTGGCTAAAAACCCACATTCTTGGGGTGTGATGTAGCAAATATGTGTTGATATTATCATTGGGTCTTGCTTGCTGATATGTTAGATGTAGTTTAATGGTGATTTCACCTATTGGTTGTGGTTTAACCTAAAGGGTTTGTAGTTGCAAAAACAAAGCCACCCATGTGTTTTTGGCTTGCCCAAGAGGGAGGTCGCGAAACCAAGACCACTAGACTGATGGCTGAAGGAGTGGGTCGACATGAGGTTCAGCCCGAGAGGGTGAGCCTTAGTCCCATATCCTAACACTCAGCTCAAGAGAGTGAGTGGGGTAAGGCGTAGGCTGATCTTCATGCGGCAAATGGGTGTCCGAGAGGAACGCATTTGAAACGGGGTAAGTTGCCCGAGAGGGAACTTATTTCCATTTAAAATTTAGCCTAGTCACTATTATCTTACAAATTTCCTTTCAAAAGCATTTACCCAACTACTTATCTCAACTTGTATTATGGTCACACCCCAAGAATTCTTACCCATACTTGATTTTCTTGTTGTTTTTGTTGTTTTTACTAATTGTGACAAAACCCCTAAATCGATATTTGACACTTTTGTGTCGCCCCCTTTAATTTACTATGTTTTTAATGTTAATGTCTTTAGCTAGGACTAGTTAGAGCTAAATTTTCTTTTTCTAAAAATTCTCAAAACCACTCCCTTGGGACACGATCCCAACCTTTAGTTGGGTTACTATACTATCGACGATCATAGACACTCATACCGTAAGTTAGTGTCGCTGGTCACGATAAGCATCAACCCCTAATAGGCTAGACCATACTATCATCTTACTAACATAACTAGGTTAAGTTGAGCTAACTACCTTGGAAGACACACTACCATGAAAGTTCAAGCTATTCTAAGAAAGGTACAAGTGTCCTATCCTAGCTACCATGAAATAGTCCTAAAACAGCTAAGTCATGCTACCCTTACGAGTGTACTAGAATACAAATACAAGCTATCCATAGAGGAGTATGATTATCAACCCTAAGCTATCCTTAGGAGAGTATGAGTCCTCAATCCCAAGCTACCATGACTAACCTAACTCAAGCTATCCTTGAAATGCACCTTACAATGCAAGTCAAGCTACCCTTAGGAGAGTATGTATCCTTAATCCTAAGCTACTCTTAGGAGAGTATAAGTCCTCTATCCCAAAGCTATGATGAAATGGTCTTGGCCAAACCAAGTCAAGCTACCATGAATGCATCCTAACAATGCTAGTTCAAGCTACCCATAGGAGAGTATAAATCCTAAATCCTAGGCTACCATGACTATCCCTAACTCATGCTACCATGACATGCATCCTACAATGCAAAGTCAAGTTATTCCTTAGGAGAATATAGATCCGCCATCCCAAGCTATCAACCTTGGTCTTATCCTACTAAGCCAAGCTATACATGAAGGAAACATATGCCTCAACTTCAAGCTATTCTAGACTAACATGATTTGATTCATTTTAGGTTATTAAGTCAACCTAGAATCCTTCTATGTGAGAGAACTTGAATCTCCTAGCATATTTATGTCTAAGTGTGTAAGAGAAAGAGAATACACAACAAGATGGCTACAAGCCCTACTTTCAAGCTTAACTTCATTCTATCATGATCCATGTCTAAATTACAAGCTATTCAATCACATTCTTTACTACTAATTGATTCTAGTCATAATTGATTCATAAAGGTTCAAATTCTAACTTTACAAGTCAAGATCCTTCCTATTCAATCAAGTCTAGTTCAATTCATGATTAAATGATCCTAACTATGATCAATTAGCATACAAGACATTGATTTAGGAAGATCACCTTTGAACCTTCAACTTTGCCTCTAATGGCATAATCCCACAAAGATCACATTCATCAATTTAGATTAGGGTTTACCTTATAAATCACATGAATTCATAATAATATCACTAAACAAATCTAAATCAATCATCATTGGGTGATATCCACTAGATTGAAACCACAACCAAACCCTACCCACAATGTAAGCATAACCCTAGCTAGAATTGGGTTTTTGAGTTTACAATTGGGGGAAACTATGGGGGCTCTATGGGTGGAAGAACCCATATATGAATAATATTAACAAACCTATTTTTAAAGCCCTAAATAATGCTTGAATCAATAGTGAAAATTGCTCTAAGTTGGTGCCCCAACTTCCTTTATTCTTCTTCTTCTTCACTTCTAGAGAGAGAATTTCTTGAGAGTAATTTTGGGGTTCTAAGTTGAATGAGCTAATGACTTAGTTTTAGGGTCTTATTAGGTATTTATAGGTGGTTATTGAACTGCTTAACCAACCCCCTAAACCCTTAAGTAAATAACTAACTTAATTCCTAAACACCTAACTAAAACTAAAAAGCTGAAAACTGTGTTGACCTACGCCCCTCCACCTACGGACCATGGAGGTATTCATAAGAAGGTAAATATTAGAATTAGAAGAGTTGTATTCATGATTGAATAAGAGTATAAGGGAACTAAGTATTTCCAAATGTAACATTTTATCTTTAAAAAGAGAGAATTATCATTTTCTAAATGTGTTTATGAGTTCAGAGATATTTCAGAGTATTACCTCTTTTAAGAGGTTCTTTTGAGTAATTACCTCATTATTGATAAATATTTATGTTTTATACATTTGAGCATGAGTTATATATTATTGGGAGTAGTATTGAGCACCTATATTGGGATGATTTCATACAACTCACATTCTTCATAAAACCATGTAGCCAACATGGTAAAGGATCGTACTTTTCAAATGAATCCTTATTTATTTGAAGTATAGCTTAGTGGATCCACTTAGTTGAGGTGTTATATACCCCCGACAATGTATAGGACAGTTCTGGCAGAGTGGGTGAGACACTATATCATCACGTAGCTCATAGTGATGGTTTTCGGTTAGAGAATCTCCCAAATAAGAGTAATGAGTATCTTATTATATTTTTTTACATCATTGAGTTGATATATTATTTTTATAATTTTTTAAATATTGCATCTATCACAGTTTTTTTGTATTGGAGTTGAGTTGAGGAGAGTATGTCTTCAACCCTTGTCATTTGACTTTCCTATTCTTTTAGCTTCCCCCTTACATCCTCATACATTCAATGTACTAATATCATTTGAGCTACATCTTTTTATGATGCAAATACAAGTGTTCAGGTTCATCAAAAGGCGCTTTGTTGATAATATTTGCACTCCAGCTGGCTTTGGTGGGCCTCCTTGCTTTTCTTAAGTATTCACAATTATTTTCCTATTTCAGTTGAGTTTTCAGGGGTCGTGTCCTGACATCTATCTTAGTATTTAGACACTTCCTAGATAGTTAGAAGTAGAGTAGTGTCTTTAATGTCCCCTTTCTTGTTGAGATGTTTTTGAGATAGTGATGTTATCTTCTTAAGTATTTGCATATGTTTATTTAATCGAGTTTTGTTTAGACATTTTATATTTAAATTTTAAAATTGAAGTTCTTCTTCTGTTGAGTAAGTCTTTTGCTGAGTAGGGAACCAAGCTCAGGGTTCGCCTGGGGACCAAAGATTATTCTCGCGTGCCGGCAATGTTGAGGGTGTAGTCTCGAGGAGTGAAAATTCCTACCCTACACTGGTTACGTAATTTTGTGGGACTTCAGTTAAAATATAGACTCTTACCAAAATTAGTGCTCGATAATACTCCCAAAATAAACCATTTCAATTATGCTCAATCACCCTTTACAGAGGAAGAGATTATTTCTTTAATTTACTTTCTATTTTCTTTATTGAATTACTTTTCGGAAGAAAATCAATTATACTCTTTTTCTTTCTTAGGTGTCAAATAATACATAGAAATCATTTGATTCTTTCTTTAAAAATCTTTTTTAAAACATGCATTTAAACGTATACTTATGGAGTTACCTATCAAGTATAAAATCGGTATATGGGAAATCTCACATGATAATCTTTATGACCGTATATTTTACAAACAAATTGGGTTCATGTGCTATGAAAAATGAGCAGCAATTTAGAGTTCAATATGCATAGTAGAAATCAAAATTTCAACGATTAAGGAATTGGAATTAAGAATAAGAAACCCAACTAATTTGGATTTCAAGACACTATAGATAACACTATGGGCATAAACTTTTAATGAATGAGTATAGATGTAAGGAATGAGGAGGAGCTTAGTCCATCACTATGAGTAACCTCACATTCTTGGAAGAACAAAGTTCTTTAAAAAATTTGGAAGAACGATTCAGAACCCTAGTTTTCTCCTCTAGGATCCTTGCTCTAAGACTTGGAAGCGTTAATGAGAGTAATAGGGTTGATTAGTATTGTTTAGAACCTTATTTAGATGCAAAAACATTGGGTTTTAGACTTAGAAAGGGTGGGAAAAGATTGAACTATCCTTCTTAAAAAGATGACAAAAATCTTCCATTGGGCCATCTACAATTCCGTGTTTCTGAATGCGTCTAAAGATTTGTTCCTGAAATACAAAAAACAAGAAAGGAAAGTAGCAAGCGAACAATAGTATTTGAATTCATGCAAAGGTTAAAATCTTTATTAATCCACTGATTTTCTTTTCAAAATAGTTCTTGACTTGATGAAATACTTGCGGCTCAACACTTGGAGCAAAGATTTCTTTGTATGCGAAAGACTTGCAATTCACCACCGAAGAGAAAGGATTCTCTATATATTTTTGTATGTTCTTCTGGTCTTATGAAGACCCCTGTATATCGGTGTGAGCTAGGAGTTTGGGGTCCAAGTAATTTTGAGGACCTTGGGCTTGAAGAAGGGATCGTTTAGTCAACTTAATAGACTGGCCAAAATGTAATTTGGATTTTATTTAGGTCATATATTTTTTATTTAAAATATTAATCCAATTTTATTAACCAATAATTTGACTTGGTAAACGTACCATGAGTTTAAGATTTAATCCAAATTTAATATGGATTTATCAAAAAAACATCATTATCTACAATTTGATCTACGGACCATAGATCCCATCCATGGAATTTATATTAAATTTTAAGGCTTAAAGTTTCATTCTATGGTTCCAAACTTACTACCCATATGAGTTTCTAATGACCGTAGATTCAATCTGTAGAATTTATTTTGAATTTTAAGGCTCAGAAACTCGTTCTATGGGTCAAAACTATGCCACGTAGAAGGTTCTACGACCTGTATATGGATCCTTACAAATCGGACCTCAAAATTTGACTCTCTGAAGTTTTCCATGACATGATCGTATGACTCCTAGAATTTTATTATACGAGAGATATGATTATTTAAAATTGACCTAAGTAGAATTTTACATCAGAACTTAATCAGTAAGAAAACTTTCAACTCAACTTCGTGTTAGGGGACTCTCTTGACCTTAATTCATATCTAAATCCTTTATCACACTAAAGAATTGATCTTAACACCTAATAACAATTTATGAATCACCCTGTAACACCGTGCTACTCATTTCGTCTTAAGTATATGAGATTGAACCGAGTAATGTACTACTCGATCATGTGTTTTTAAGGTCCTTTACCAAGTGTACAAAAGGTATCTTAAGTGATTTAGGGTCACAAGGGACCTCTAACACTAAGTCAAGTTCAAAATCTTTCTACCGGCTCAATTTTTCGTATTATTTCACAAAAGAGTCAACTTCAAATGAACATATCTTTTAGTATATAAACAACTACGTAGACTGTAAGCTATTGAATCAAAGGTCTATTAGTCTTGTTTTTAACATCACCGAGTTTACATCAATTGGAGTTCCGTGTAAGAAGTTATTCCAATTTTACTGGACAGTATCTTCCCACGCGCCGGCTGCATGGCCGAAGCATTTTTCAGCTTGGGCGAGCGGCGAGGCAGCATGTACTGCCTTCCTACGTTGTTGGCTACGCAGCTAAGGTGTTTTCCCCATGGGCCATGAGGCCTTTAATGACCATTTAAATCATAGTTCACCTCCCGAGTTCATAAATTTACCCTAGAAATAAAAGTTTTTAAGATATAACTTCCTCGAATGTTCATCCATCATCCAAGGTAAGATTTGACAATAGAACTTCATAATTCCTTCATCTTAACGTGAATTAATAGCTCCTACTCATGAAATTCATAAAATTTTAAAGAACTCATCTCCAAGGTTCAAGAAAAGTTTTGTAGGTCTGCTTCTTTCAAGATCATACTTTTATTCGGTAATTGGAGTTATTAAGTTATGTAATACTTCAATGAGGAATTCCTTTCTTGCTCATATCCAAGATTTATCAATGTTCATGAATTAAATTCCATAGTTATGCTTATCAAACCCACTTCCAAATTCATCTATATATTTTACCCGAATAGGATGATTTCTTTAAATTAATTATTCACGATTAAGGATTCTTGACCTATGTACTTCCTTTTTATACTTAGTAAGGTTTTACATTGTTATTTTTGTGAGTTATTGACACGATTTTTTTATGATTTCATGAAGCTTATATTTCAAAGCGTGATTGTACAGTCTTTATGCTAATATGAAAATTAATTTTGAATACTTATTAGCTATGAAAATTAGAAAACATTCTCATGATTTCAGTTATATACATGACTTTGCAAGATATATTTTAGAAAGATTGCGTTTTGTCTCACCCTTTATTCAAACAGACATATAGTTTATCAAACCATGAGCATATAATACAAGTATTTTATTATGGTAGTAGTATGGAGCACCGATATGGGGTAAGAGCTTAAACAACTCAAATCTCATAAACTATGTAGCCAGCGTAGATAGGATTGTACCGCAAGACGAGCGAACACTCGCCTGCTTCATGAAGGATTTTTAGTAGATCCATCAGTTTAGTTGTGTTCTATACTCTTGCAAGGTGTAGAGCGGCTCTGCCAACATGGGTAAGACATTGTATCATCACGAGGTTCATAGTGATGGTTGCCAATGAGAAAAACTCCCAGTAAACTAAAGAGTGTTTACATATATATTTCATTTTAGTTCAGTATTTGCTATTATTGCTTTTTATTTGTGAAGTTTAAATAATTGTCTCAAGTTTATGCTTTACTTAATCTAAGTTATATTTCAGTTTTTTAATCCAGGTGGTGTTTCACTCAACCTTATTACATACTCGTACATTTAATGTACTAATGTTATTCCAGCTGCATCATTTTATGATGAAGATAGAGGTGTTCAAGCTTAACAACATGTGCATGGTTGATATCACCCAACTTCTTAGCAACTTTTGTGAGGCCTCCTTGCATTTGGAGGACTCAATTCATTTAATTGTTTTATTTTAGGTTTTCACAGGTCTGTTCCAATTCCTATATAAGACAATAGAAGCTTCATAGATAGACAAGTTAGAGAGTCTCTCAGTATTTGTCTTCATATATTTTACTAAATATTACTGTTTACATTCACTATTTAGGTAGTTCATATAGTACTTGACTTAAATATTCTCCCTTTAAGTGTTAAAAATTTAAAATGCTTAAGTAAGTCTTCCGTTAAGTAGTCAGCCAGGCCAAGAGTGCGATTGGAGATAAATAATGGTTCTCGAGTGCCAACCACATTTAGGGTGTATTCTCGAGGCTTGAAAAACTTGGTATCAGAGCACAACATTCAAACGTCCTAGGGTGTATAATAAGTCATGTCTCGTAGAGCTCTTCTTATCAGTGTGAAGCGTGCCACATCGATGATAGGGCAGCTATAGGATATTGAGAATTTTCTTGATTTTTTCATACTCATATTCATGCGATAGAATTTAAATCTATAAAAGTTTCTTCTAACTTGTCCTTACGCCTATTATCTCCGATCATGCCTCTACAAAGAGTTGTTTGAGGATGTCCTATTAGGTGGAATATTAATCCTCAATATCAAGAAACTCCCAATGCACTAGAAATGCATCCCCCTCAAGGAGATGTCATCAATGTTGAGTTCAAAAATGTTATTTAGATGCTGACTCAAGTTGTGGAAAATAAGGCTAGTCAACAAAGAGTGGGTCTTCAGGCAGAGGTTGATACTTCCCCAATTCAGGAGTTCTTAAGGATGAATCCGCCATAGTTCATAGAGTCAAAGCTCAATGAAGATCCTGAAAACTTTGTGTATGATCTTCAGAAGATGTTTGAAGTTATGCATGTTTCTGATGTAGAGCTTTTTGAGTTGGCATTATATCAGATCAAGGGTGTTTCTAGGATATGCTACGAGTAGTGGAAAAATGCTAGAGGAGAAGGTACACTAGCCTTAGGCTGGACTATGTTTGAGATTGCCTTCTTGGGATGTTTCTTTCCTTGAGAGCTAAGAGAAGCAAAGGTAAGAGAGTTCCTTTACCTGAAGCAGGAGTCTATGAGCATGTAAGAATACAACCTCACCAAGTTATATGCTACAGAGATGGCCGTTAATATAAGAAGCAAAATAAGATTATTCATGTGGTGACTCTCCTATTTATGAAATAAGGAAGGTAAGGTGGCTATCTTGATAAGAGACATGGATATAGCGACGATAATGATTCATGTGGAACAGGTGGAAGAGGATAAGCTTAAGGATAAGGAAGACTATTGAAGTAAGAGGGTCTAGATAGCAAACTATGAGTCGGGCCAGCAGAAAACCAAAAATGAAAATCGATCATCCTTTCAGTAGAGGTCGTCTAGAGTTGCTCCATCATCAGCTACCATGCCTCCATCAAGAAACAAGAATGACCACTAGAACGAGAATTTTTTAAATTTCTAAGCTAGGGTCTTCCGTCTGAGGGAAGTGTGGCAGAAAGGTTTCAAAATCCACTTTGTGCTATGTGTGGTAGGACCCACCTAGGATAGTGTTGCCATGGCACCAATTTCTCTTTAAGTGTGGTCTGAAGGGTCAATTTTTGAGAGATTGCCCAAAGGGAAGGCAAGTTAATAGGGGTAATAGAGCCCAATTTTCTTCAGTATCTCTAGCAATTAGGTTTTCCCAAATGGGTGCTACTTCAAGCACATGCAAGGGTACAAACCGTCTATATATTAAGGGTAGTCGCCAAGACCAAGAGAACTAGCATGATGTTGTTACTTTTATGCTTAAAGTCATTTCTCATGATGTTTATGCCTTAATTGATCCAGGTGCATGTTTATCTTTCATAACTCCTTACGTAGACATGAGGTTTGGAACTTGTCTAGAAAAACTTATTGAGCAATACAATGTTTCTACACTTATTGGTCAATCTATTTTAGCAGAAAGAGACTATCGTGATTTTACCACTTCATTCATTACAAAGACACCATGGACGATTTAGTTGAATTAGACATGGGGCATTTTGATGTTATTCTAGGTATGCACTGGATTTTTGCTTGTTATGCCTAGGTCGGTTGTAGAACTTAAGTGGTTAGGTTTCAATTCCCTAATGAGCCAGTCCTAGAATGGAAGAGTAATTCAACAGGGCCTAAAGGTTGTTTCATCTCAGGCCTTAAGGATAGAAAGTTAGTCTCCAAGGGTTGGATCTATCACTTAGTCAAACTTAATGACTCTAAAGTTGAGACACTACCTCTTCAGTCAGATCTAATCGTAAATGAGTTCCCAGAAGTTTTTCCTCAAAATCTTCCTGGAGTCCCTCTAAAAAGGGAGATAGACTTTGGAATTAATGTTCTTCTAGATGCTTAAGACATCTCTATTATTCAATATAGAATGGATCAATCTGAGTTAAAAGAACAGTTGAAAGATCTCCTTATAAGGGCTTCATCTTACCAAGTGTCTCACCTTGGGGCACTCCAGTCTTATTCGTGAGATATAATGATGGTTCTCTTAGGATCTGTATTGATTACTGTCAGTTGAAGAAGGTCACCATAATATAATAAGTATCCCATTCCGAGAATTGATGACCTTTTCAACCAACTCTAGAGTCTCACTTGTTTTTCTAAGAAAGACCTTAGATCTGGCTATCATCAGTTGAGAGTGAGAGAAAGTTACATACTGAAGAAGATTTCAAGACTCATTCTAGTTATTATTTCTTCTATGTTATGTTCTTTGGTTTAACTAACGCTCCTGCAACATTTATGGATCTTATAAATGGAGTATTTAAGACATATCTAGCCATGTTTGTTATCGTGTTCATTGATGAGATATTGATTTACTCGAGGAACGAGGAGGACCCTGCTAGTCATCACAAAATAGTTCTTCAAACTCTCAAAGATCAAGAGTTATATGACAAGCTTTCTAAGTTTGAGTTTGGACTTGAATTTATGGCATTCTTCATCCACATTGTGTCTGGCAAAGGAATTCGAGTCGAGACTCAGATTTGAGGCAGTATAAAATTTGCCCAAACCTACCTTCCCAACTAATATGAAGAGTTTCATTGGATTGGCTGGTTACTACAAAAGGTTTGGCGATAGGTTTTCATCTATTTTGTCCCCTTTAACTGAGTTGACTCTAAAAATAGCTAAGTTCAAATTGTTTGAAGCTTGAGGTAAGCTTTTAGGAATTGAAAACTCGTTTAACTACTCTTCCACTGTTCACCCTACCAAAAGGTACCAAGGGTTTTGTCGTGCATTATGGTGCGTTCAGAGTGGGTCTTTGTTGTGTGTTGATTCAGACTAGTTAGGTTATAGCCTATGCTTCTAGGCAAGTTGAAATTCATGAGAGGAACTACCCGACTCATTATCTCAAGTTGGCAGTAGTGGGTTTTACTCTCAACATATGGCGTCACTATCTATAGGGTGTTAATGTGGATGTTTTCACAGACCAGAAGAGTCTCCAGTATGTTTTCAGTCAGAAAGAGCTTAATATCAGACAAAGGAGGTGGTTAGAGTTGCTCACGGATTACAACATGTGTATTCTCTATCACCCAGGTAAGGCTAATGTTGTTGCTGATGCTTTGAGCAGGTTGTTAATGGGTAGTACTGCTCATGTTGAGGAAGGCAAGAAAGAATTAGATAAGGAAGTTCACAAACTTGCACGTTTGGGAGCCTGTTTGATAGATTCTAGTGAAGACTGAGTTGTTGTGATGAATGTGGCTGAATCATCATTAGTGTCAAAAGTGAATGAGAAACAAGATAAATACCCCATGTTACTTGATCTATATGCAAATGTTCATAAGTAAAAGGTGATGGCTTTTGAAAAAGAGGGAGATTGTGTTTTAAGATATGAAGGTAGATTGTGTTTTCCATATGCGGATGAGCTCAAACAGAGGATTATAGCAGAACGTCATACTTCCAGATATACGATCCCTCCGGATTCCACAAAAAATTTACCCTGACTTGATAGAAGTTTATTAGTGGTATAGTATGAAGAGGTGTATTGAGATTTTGTTGCTAAATGCCCAAATTGTCAGCAAGTCAAGGTTTAAGACCAAAGGCCATGTGGTGTGGCTCAGAACATAGCTCTTCTAGAATCGACGTGGGAGATGATTAATATGAACTTTGCTACTGGCTTACCATGATCTCACAGACAAAATGATTCTATTTGGGTGATTGTAGATCGAATGACTAGATCAGCGTACTTCTTGCTGGTAAAGACCACAAATTCAATAGAAGATTATGTTTATACATCCATGAGATAGTTCAACTTCATGAAGTCACTTTTTCCACTATTTAGATAGGGGTGCACAATTCACTGCTCAGTTTTGGAAGTCATTCAATAAAGGTTTGGGTTCAAAGGTAAACCTTAGTACTATTTTTCATTCTCAAATGGATGGTCAATAACAGTGCATAATTCAGACCTTAGAGGACATTTTGAGAGCATGTGTCATGGATTTCAAAGGTAATTAGGATTACCACTTGCCTCTTGTAGAGTTTTCTTTCAATAACAGTTATCACTCAAGTATCTAGACTGCTCCTTATGAGACCCTTTATGGGCGAAAATGTAGGTCTCCTGTTGGCTGGTTTTTGGTTAGTGAAGCTGAGTAGATAGGGAAAATCTTGGTTCATTAAGCCATGGAGAAGGTGAGGACTATTCAAGAAAGGCTGAAAATTGCACAAAGCCATCAAAAGTCCTATACATATGTTAGAAGTAGAGATTTGGAGTTTGAGGTTAAAGATTAGATTTATTTAAATGTTTCTCCCATGAGGGGCGTTATGATATTTTGTAAGAAAGGGAAGCACAATTCTCGATATATTGGTCTGTACAAGATATCAAAAAAGGTTGACAATGTAGCTTATGAGTTGGATCTACCACAAGAATTAGTGGTTGTTCATCCAGTATTTCATATACCTATGCTTAAGAAATTCTTGGGCGATTCATCACTTAATGTTACCATAGAGAATATTTATCTGAAAGATAGTTTGTCCTATCAGGAGATTTCGGTCCGCATATTTGACCGTCAAGTTTGCAAGTTCAGAACCTTGGAGGATTTATCAGTCAAAGTTTTAGGGAGGAACCAGTTTGTTGAAGAGACTACATGGGAGGCCAAAGATTATATGAAAACAAGATACCCTCATCTATTTATTCATATAGACGTTGATGTTTAAGGTAATTGTCATTCCCCGAGGCTACCCCTATAAGCGGACATGTGACCTATGATTACAAGTAACCCTAAGCTAACCGTGATGGCATATCATAATCATACTTAAAGATAACTGAATTAAGAAAATATTGTGCGGAAGCTTAAAACATGATGTAAACTGAAAAGATGGGGAGTACCCATTACTATCTGAATAAATAAACTATCAGTTTAATGACAACTGAAATATCAAACTCCAAAGCTAAAACATAATCTAACTATGTCTAAAATAAAGCCTATAACTGACTAGAGATGTTGGGACATGCCCCAGCGAAATCTAGCAACACTGAAACTACAGACTGAAGTAGAAATATAATCATGTCAATAGTCCTCGAAGAATGATGACTCACCACTGAAGCTACTGAACTAAAGATCGGGAACCGATCTATATGTCATCTGAATGCTGAGGACCTAAACCTACATTACGAGAAGCTGTAGCGCAGAGTATGCGTCAGTAATTGAAAGGTAATGAGCATACATGATAGAATAAAGCTAACAATATACATAACTGAACAAAGCATAAAACTGAGAAATGGTATAAGATAAGAATGGTACTATATTGAAAATACTGAACATGAACTAACTGAATATAATGACCCAGTTTATAACATGCCGAAACTGATACTGAACTGTAATTGATAACATGGTCAATGCACTACAATCTGACTGTGGAAGCTACTGATAACCAACATAAAACCACTTGAGCTAAATGTGGAATCTGATGTATACTCCCCATCGAGAGAACCCAATATACCCTGCCAGAGGTATAGAGGCATGAGTAGCGTGATCACTAAATTAATGCCCACATATGGGACTTATAGTCTATAAGGGGACGTACTTCTGGGACTTACGGGTGACTAACCCTACTCCAACTCGATATAAAGCCTACTCCCAACTGAAAATGTGAAATTTATAACATACTGAAGAAAACTTGATAGCTCAATAATCTGACATGCAAATCTTCAAATGCAACATGTATATCTGATAATGAAACATTCTTAACTAGGGCATGTATATCTCTTTATCTATCCTAGGTAATGTAATTCATGAATTAAAGAACTACATAACTAGGGTTCTGAATTTATGCTTGAATCTGGGCAAAAACGCTACTACTACATGATAATCTAATTTGGAACATTAAAATAACTAATTCATAATAATCTGCTGAATTCTAGAAGCCCTAGGTCTAGATAATATGGAGGGAATCAAGAATCTGACTAATTTCTAGGGACCTAATCGGTGAAAGGAACCCACTAGTGAAATCCCACATACCTGGTGACAATTCATGGAGAAATCTTTCAATTTTGGGGTTGGAACCGATGAAAACCTTGTTGTGTTTTCTTGGAGAGATGTTCGACTTTCTCCTCGTTTTTGCTCTAAGTTTCACTTGATTTTGGTGAATGATTGATTAGGGTAAGTTTTAATTAGTTTACTAGGCTGAAACTGACAAAAGCTACATTGTTTAGGGATTAAACGATGTAGTTTAGGAGTCCAACGCATAAGGAAAAGACCAAATGACCCCTTATTTTAAAGTTGTTGCGCCAACCGGTCCGTTCTGGTCAACCGTCGTTTGGCTTCAAAAATGAGAGTTTGGGGCCTCGATCCATGGACCAGGACCACGGACCATGGTCTGACCTACGTTTCGTGGGTCCGACTGTGGGTCATGGCTTGGAATATTTTTTGGGCTGTCTCTGGGGAGGGCTGCATGTGTCAATCCACAGACCCCACCTACGGTCCGTGGGTTACCCTACGGTCTGTGGGTGGTTCCCGTCGGTGGCACTTGCAACTTCTGATTTATGAAATCTGGTCCTTCTAGGATACGGTGTGTTACAGTAATAACCATTTCCTTATTTCAGATCTAATGTCTATTCATGTGTTGAATACTTCAATTTTATTATTCTATGGTGTATTTTAGTCTATGCGTTGTGTTCATGCTACTAAGCATTTCCTAGCTTAATCATCATTTGAGGGCAAATGATCCCAAAGGAAGGATATTGTAACACCTCGCAACTCTAGTCTTAGAATATGAATAGTTCGTCTTAAGTATGTGAGATTGAACCGGGTAATGTACTACTTGCTCATGTGTTTTTATAGTTTTTTACCAAGTGTACCAATAGTATCTGAAGTGATTTAGGGTCATAAGGGACCTCTAACACTAATTCAAGTTCAAAGTTTTTCTATCAACTAATTTTTTTGCATTAGTTCTCACAAAAGTCAACTTCAAATGAACATATCTTTTAGTATCTAAAGAACTATATGGATAGTAACCTATCAAATTAAAGAGCTACGAGTCTTCTTTCTAGTGCCACCATGTTTGCATCAATTGGAATTTGGAGTAACAACTTATGCCCATTTTACTGGACACTATCTGCCACACGTCGACCGCGTGGCTGAGGCATTTTCCCATAAGGGCGTGATAAACATTCAACTACACCTCATCTAATACTAGGTGTAGGCGATCATAATCTAGTATAAAACCTAACGAAGAGTTAGGGTCGAACCCACAGGGAGCCGTACAAGTTCCAATCCAATGACGAATTATAAATGTGGACTAATCGGTTATAGAAATAGAAATTATCAAAAGCATTTAGATAAATCTAAGGGGTTGACCATGAATGTCAGATGGGGGTTTAAATTGGTCAATTAACAACTATAATAATTACGAAAATAGGGGAAACAATAAGTAAAGAGGATTTCTTGGGGATGTGATCGATTATAAGCTAATTTCATTGTATGGGTAATTGTAGTTTAATAACAATTGCTGAATCTTAGTGGGTAGGCAGTACTATAGATTCAATAGCTCTCTTGAACAACTGTTACGATTCAAGTGAGTTCTCCTTAATCTCGACAAGCTTAACTCTACAAACAACCCAATACCTAAATTTATCTGCTCTCTCGACTTAAATAGGTAGAATCGAGTTTAGAATTCACTCTCTCGAGCTGAACCCACAACAACTCAATCACTACAATCATCAATTGAAAACCATAGTTCTAAATCTCTTTCTCAAGCAAGTCTAGAACACTAAGTTAGAATTGCATTTGCAACCACAATTCATAGATTAATAAAAAAACTATCATTTAAACCCACTTCAAATAAGCATTTAAATCAGTAAACAACAATACACATAAGCTATTTGAAGAAAATAATCACATGATCACACCCCAAGAATTGGGGTTTTAGCCACACATCATAAAAAGGAAGAAACGATTACCAATTATTTTATCCATGAACTGGGTAATGGTTACCAAATATCTACAATGTTTCAAATCAACTAAGTTCAAAAACCCAATTGAAAATTCCTCAAAACCAAGTAAAACAAAATATCAAACCAAAGCTCTAAGTTCTACAATTGAGAAATTACTCAACAAAAATAACTATATCAAAAACTGCATTTTAAAATTCAATTTATAGTTTCCCAAATTTTGGTCTTTAGGACCACTAGGCGAAGAAAGTCGAGTGTCGTCGACCAAGTCTGTGATTCCCCAATGGTACCATTCCATCGTCGGTCTGCCTTGGCTCTATACCTTTAGGGTTCTCCAACTTTAGGTGATTAGGATCGAGGTCTCCGATCTGTTCGGCGGTCCGCCAACTTTCCATGTCCATTGCCAAGTTGGTTTTTCCGTAGGGCTGACATACATACTGTAACTTTTGGCGAGCTCACTCGACGACTCGCCAAGTTGTCTTGGCAATCACCAAGATTGCCTTTCTTTATCTTCTTCATATTTCTTTGCTCCTTTTTGCTAGATAATGTCCTTGCCTTAATTCTTAGCCTTCATAGTTGCAAATCAACACTTTAACATCAGTTTAGAGCATGAAGTTGGTATTGAGGAAAATAAAACTATAAAAACAATGTCCTAAATCAGTCAAAGATCAAACTTATCAACACTCCTACCTTAAACTTTTGTTTCCCCTCAAGTAACACTCAAGATCAATCAGTTTAATAAGGATGTCCTTAAATAGTGCTACTCAAGTCTCAACACAAATGAACACAAGAGGTTCAAATTTCAGATGCAATGTTCAATTGGGCACTATGAGTTTCAAATTGTGACTAACGATTATCAAATGGACTCAAGCTCACAATGCTTGCTTCAAATGCAAGTTCATGCTTAACAAAAGCATTCAAATGCCCTCACACAAAGAATAATTTCATGCTCACACAAAGTTCTTCAACAAATTATAATTTCGGAATCAAATACAACTCTCACACTCCCAAAGATGAACACATGCATAACACTACCTTTATGCTTTCCCTTATTTTCCAATCAACATTATTTTCAGCTCACTCAAGATCACAAAGGTCTTCCAAGGCTTGTAACGAGGCTGAGTGCAAAGGTATGCTCATTTTGGCTTAGAGACTTCTACCTTCATGAAGTATGACCTGCAAATCACTTTTTGTGCTTCTTTTTCACATTTTATTATGTTGACAATCAACCCTTTTATTGTCTTAAGCATGACTAATTGGATACTCCCTTTCTTTTACACCTTTCACAAGCTTTATTTCACAAACTCTTCTCTTTTTCAGCCTTCTTTATTTCATTTTCTTTTTTTTTTACATGGAGGGGTTGGATCTTTTTTCATCATGATCTTTCAAAGGTGGACTTTTCACATTCCATGATGTTCCTTCTTTTTCACTACTCCCCAACTTAGGCTTTTGGCCTAAGTTGACTATTAAAACGAACCAATACTTCAGAAAGGTTATAGATGATGGGACAGAGAGGTCAAAGTTGTTTAAGTTTCTTCCAAAGAAAAGGATAGGCTCAAAAGGGGGCCAAGCTAGGTTGACACTTCTCCCAAAGTGGCCACAAAGAGGTATAATGTAAATTTTTGGTTCACTTATAACAATTTTTTTCCTAAGATCATTTCAATCGCTTGGTTCATGCAATCATTTTAACTAACGGGGCAAGTTCTAGGCGTCATAAAGCACAATATTCAAAACAACCTCACCACATATGGTATTCAACACAATCATCAAATAAGACTCTACACTTTTCATCAAGAGTGCAATGATCATCACAAGAAATTGACTCAACTACAGGCTAGTCACAACGAGATGCTAGGAGTTCACATATGATCTATGGAATTCAATTTGCCTCATTGTAGAAGCACTCTCATATTGTTCAATTGAGAGGACTATTCAAGTCATCGGTATTGACCATAACCGACACTCGAAATTACAAGAGAACAACCACTATCAACACTAAATAGGTGGCAATTTATAAAATCTGTTCAGAACCATTTGAAATTAAAAAAAAGGACAGTCACAATAGATCAAAACCATGTATATATAAAAACACAAGAAAGGATCCAATATTCACAAAACACAAATAGTCAAAATCCATAAAACAACCCAAAAGAAGTAGGTATAGAAATACCTCACCCCATAGAACTAATCTAGTAGTTGTCCTCAAATGCAAAGAGATAATAAAAACAAAATAATCTAAAAACAGAAATGGAGTCAAAAGGGTTATCCTGCTAAGCTATGCCTAGGGTGAAGTCTGCATATCTGTGACTCCATCAGTTTGGGCATTAGTGCCCAACTCAGCAACATCCTTGTCTTCACTAGAGCCCACCATCGACTTCTCTCTGAGTTATTTGTGCACGACAGTCTCAATCATGGCACCCTCCAAATCTGTTAAGTCATCCAACATGATTGCCTTTCGAACAGAGAGCTCCTCATCATTTGTCTCAGCCTCAGACTCAACAACGACACTCTCTCTATCAAAATTTTTAGGTGTAGTAGCCGGAGGAACCTCTTAACTGAGAGAGACATCTTCATTCGAGACCTTAGGAATATCAACTGTGTCGAACAACATCGACACATATGTGGACTTCCGTTCGTCCATATCTCTTCTCAAACCAACAACATAAGTCTTCAAGGTTGTCACAATAGCAGAATCATCTCGGCCTTATGCACAAGCCTCTACCTTCACAGGAAGGGCATCTAGTGCAAGTTAGTGGCTATCAATCATCTAACGATGCTCTCTCATCTCACCCCCAATTGGGGCCAAGGAGGCAACAATTACCAGCTTAATTATCCAAGGCACAAAAGTCTCAACCCAAGATGCACGGATATTAGCATATTGGGCCAGATGACCCATCATGTACAACATAACTTGGGTGATAAGGGGTCGAGAGAAAGCAACAACAAGAGAAGTAGTGGGATGGGGTGTTGTAGTACAACTAGGAGTGGTAGAAGTGGAAGGGCGATATGTACTTTTAGGCTCACTAGCCTGAAGAGAAAGTATCGCCTACGTCGGCAACATATAAACATGAACACTTAGAGACGGATCCACCGGTGCTACTCTACATTTATAGGCCTCATCCCGCATGTACTCAGCCTCTATCCATCGGATGTCAGTAGAGGAAGTGGTAGTCACTACCACATCCTTCTTCTCAATTAATGGGACACGGTCCCTCCTACACAGCTCGGTGATCAACACCAGAAATGGAAGGTAAATCTGACTTTGTTTGGCCCTCATGGACATCTTATGCTCAATAAGCAGACCCAAGTTTAAATATATTGATCCATAATAGGACCTAGACATGCAGCCTTTGGAAGTCGGAGGATCGACTCATTCTGCGAAGGCATGATGGTGCTGCTAATTAACTCGAACCAGTATCTTTCAGCCACGTTCACGTCCTTCTTATCAATCGGTGCACCGGCCTCGATCTATCTCAGTGTCATGTAAGAAACTACTGGTGCCAACCAACCATTTAAATCATCTAGGGTCTTCTTCTTGATGAGGTCGATGTAGTCATGCATGAGGTCCCGTGAACACTCGAGTACCTCATTAATCTCGTTTCTACTACACTTAATAATTTCCCCCGAACCATCACCTGATCCACCGGCTTGAAGTCGATGGCCTTCTTTATACCCTTCGTTACCAACTCCTTGTATGCGGCATAAAACTCCCAAACCTAATTAAAGACGTAATGGTCTTGGGATTTAGTAAAAATCTTAAACTTATGGAATCTCAAGGTACTCCACACCTCGGGGTATCGGTCTACCACACCATTAGTAGACCAGGGAGGAGGACCTTGAACTTCTATAATAGTGCTCAAACCCTCAACCTTAAGTCTATTGAGTGACCAGGGAGTAGGACCTTGAACTTGTGGAGCTTGTAATACTACCTGAGTTGGAACTGGAGGAAGCGGTGTAGGAGGCAGTGGGATCCTAGACGGAACATTGATAGACTTGGAGAATAGCTCCACTCTCCTCGCTAGTAGGATCTAGTCATCTTTCGGCTCAGAGACGGAGGCCAGAGAACTGCCCTCAAAGTGGCCTTCACTCCAAGAAGTAGTGAGGTGAGTAGCGTAGACCCCATCACTATTAGAGCTCCCCTCCGTATGTTTGGATTTAACACTGCGTTTTCCGTTGTTCTTTCCCACCTTAGGAAGAAGGTTGGTAGCCAGGGCCCAAGAGGCAGCAACCTCTTCATTTAAAACTGTTCCTCGTGCCCGCTTTCGGGGTGGTTGATTCTTTGCTGGAACGTTAGCTCTGGCCATTTCTACAACACAAAACAACACACGTAAGATACAATTAAAAAAATCAATATAGGAAAAATTGCACAAAAAGACTCACCGAACCGTTCGGCGAGTCGATGAACCCCTTTAGCGAGCCAAGTCGGGCTCACCAAAAGTTTCAGAACAAAATAACTCAACAATAAGCATAAGTCGGCGATGACTAGGGCCATTCGGTAATGAATAGGACCATTCGATGATCTAAAAGTAGCTCACCGAATGTTACAGAACAATTTCAGAAATTAGGGGCGCAGAGGGGCGATCAGAAGGGACTTTCAGCGAGTCACCAAGTGAACTCGGCGAGCTTAAGTGTATCGCTAAAAGTTACAGAACTTAGACCTCAAAATAAAGAATGAAAAGGCGATCAAGGGGTCATTAGGTGAACCCCCGAACAACTTGGTGAGCTCGATCCAGCTCGCCGAATATAGTTCAACCAGCCAGATTTCTAGTATGACCTGCAAAATCTAACCCGCTGCCCAACAAAACAAAATTTAACTATTGTTCCATGCAATTAGACTTATACCCATACTACCCATGCCTATGGGGTACTCACACTTCTCCCGATTTGGCCAAAATTGGCCAATTGTCATAGTTTTCATTAAGAATGACATCAACCACTCTATCATTAGGCAAAATCAGACAATTAGCACAATTCAGGGTTACTCAGACTTCACCACACTAGATCCATAGGAAATTCAACATAACCTAACCATTTTAACATGCTTAAACACGGGATTTCACAAATTAAGGTTGACTTTCATTGATTTAAACTAAATACGTGCAAACAAAACACCACACAATCAACAAATCAACATTCTAATGTAGGGAACAATTACATAAGGATCAATCATTCAATTATTACCAAAATAAAAAATAGGGTTCGGAAAACCAACCTTTGATACCAAAAATTTGTAAAGCTAGGCTAGCAATGAATCAAAAAATCCCCCTTGAGTAATCAGTTCCACACACAGAGAAAGTAAGTAAAGTAAGAAAGCAAGAAAATGTGGTTGTGAAAGATTGGAAGTAAAAAACTATGAAAATGAGTTTCCTTCTTTTGGCCGGTGAATGTTTTATCACATTATGAGTTATTTCCTTTAAAGACATTTGAGAAAACTTTTTCTTTTGAGTTTTATTGATTGTTGATTAAGTCTTCCGCAGAGAGTTGAACTAGGCTAAGGGCTTGCTTGGGGCTAGCATTGGATCTCGAGTTCCAGTCGCATTGAGAGTCCTAGTTATCGATATGAAGCGTGTCACATCTATAATTAGGAGGATATGGTATTTAGGAACTATCTCACTTCGTTCATATTCTTTTCGTGCGATACAGTTCAATTCTATAAAGTTTCTTTCTAAATCGTGTGTCTGCATATCTTTCAGATCCTGCCTACACGAAGAGCTGTTCAAGGTCGTTCTGCTAGGATTAATGGGTGCCCAGTGCACTAGAGATGAAACACCAAGGAGAGGTCACAAATTCTGAGTTCTGGGAAGCTATCAGAATGTTGAGTCATGTTGTGACCAACCAATCTGGGCAACAAAGAGGCAATCGACAGGATGTGGCTGATACATCCAGGATTCGTGAGTTCTTAAGGATGAATCCTCCAGACTTCACCGATTTAAGTGTCACTAGGGATACAAAAAACTTTGTGGAAGAGTTGTAGAAAGTGTTTGAGGTTATGCATGTTGCTGATGTTAAGCATGTGGAACTAGTTGCATACCAACTCAATTGTGTTGCTAGAATCTAGTATGACCAATGGAAGAAGAGTAGAGTTGAAGGAGCACCAATTTTGAGTTGGGCTATGTTTAAAGGTGCCTTTATGGGGATTTTCCTCCCTCGTGAGCTGAGAAAGGCCAAGGTAAGACAATTCCTCGCTCTTAAGCAGGAATCCATAAGTGTGCATGTGTACAACCTAAAGTTAGCTCAACTTTCCTGCTATGCTATGAAGATGGTTGTTGATATGAGGAGCAGGATGAGTCTATTTGTATCTGGGTTGTCTCGCTTGTCAAGTAAGAAAGGTAAGGCAGCTATGCTAATAGGAGATATGGTCATTGTAAGGCTTATGATCCATGTGCAACATGTTGTGGAAGATTAAATGAGAGACAAAGAAGAGTTCTGGAGCAAGAAGGCCAACTCAACCGGTAATGAGTCCACGCAGCATTTGAGCAATGTAAACTGGTCATCATTTCAACAAAAGCCAAATGGTCATGGTCCATCATCTGCTAGTGCTCCTATACCAAAGAACAAATATGAGTTCAAGCTCAGAATTCTCAGAACTTCAAATCTATACCTACAAAATCTGAACGTTGTATGGCACACAGAGGTAATTGGACTCCTGCATGTGCTAAGTATGGTAGGAACCACATAGGAGCGTGTCGTGATGGCTCTACTAGTTGCTTCTAGTGTGGTCAAGCGAGTCACTTCATGAGAGAGTACCCAAAGAATAGGCAGAGAGGCGGTAATGGGGGCAGTAGCTCCTAATTTTCTTCAGTGGCTCCTCCAAAGAGAGTTGCAACAAGAGAAACTACTTCATTGACAGACGGCACAGCAAACCGTCTATATTGTATCACCAGTTGCCAAGAGCAAGACAATTCACCTGATCTCGTCACTGGTCTGATCAAAGTCTATACTTTTGATGTATATGCATTATTTGATCCAGGTGTGAGTCTATATTTTGTAACTCCTTATGTTACTATGATTTTTGATATTATTCCCAAACAACTTCTTGAGTCCTTCAATGTTTTCACAGTTGTTGGTGAGTCTATTCTAGCTGATAGAGTTTTAGCGTGATTGTACAATTTATGTCAATCAAAATGACACCATTGCTGACTTAGTTGAGCTAGATATGGTGGACTTTGATGTTATTCTAGGTATCAAATGGCTTTATGCATGTTATGCATCAGTTGATTGTAGAACTCGAGTTGAAAAGTTTCAGTTTCCTCATGAGCTTGTTATAAAGTTGAGGAGTGGTTCAGCGGTGACTAAGGGTTATTTTATTTCATACATTAAGGCGAGAGATTTAGTTTCCAAGAAGCATCTATCACTTAGTTCAAGTTAATGACTCTAGTGTTGAGACACCACCTATTCAGTTAGTTCCAATTGCGAGTTAGTTTCAAGAGGTCTTTCCAAATGATCTTCCCGGAGTCCCTCCTGAGATAGAAATATTATCCGATATAGATATTCTTCATGATACTCGACCTATCACTATTACGCCATATAGAATGGCTCCAGCTGAGTTGAAAGAGTTAAAAATCTAGTTGAAAGATCTACTTGAAAAAGGCTTTATTCGACCCAGTGTCTCACCTTGGGGCGCTCTAATCTTATTTGTGAGGAAGAATTATAGTTCACTTAGGATGTGTATTGATTACCGCCAATTGAACACATTTATAATTAAGAATAAGTATCCACTTCCGAGACTTGATGATAGATTCGATCAACTTCAAGGTGCCACTTGTTTTTCTAAGATGGACCTCAGATTAAGCTATCACTAGTTGAGAGTAAGAGAAAGTGATATCTCTAATACAATATTCAGGATCCATTATGGTCATTACGAGTTCCTTTTCATGTCCTTTGGTTTGACCAATGCTCCTGCACTGTTCATGCACCTTATGAATAGAGTTTTTAAGCTCTATCTTGAGATGTTCGTTATCGTATTAATTAATGACATTCTAATTTGTTTGAGGAATGAGGAAGATCATGCTGGTCATCTCAGAGTGGTTCTCCAAATCCTCAAGGATAAAGAATTGTATGCTAAATTCTCTAATTATGAGTTGTTGCTTAAGTATGTGGCATTCTTAGGCCACATGATTTGTGTTGATGGGATCCTAGTTTACACTCAAAAGATTGAAGAAGTGCAGAACTAGCCTAGACCCACATCTCCAACTGATAATAGGAGTTTCTTGGGATTGGCTGGTCATTATAGGAGGTTTATCACGGGTTTTTCATCTATTTCATCCCTATTGACTAAGTTGACTCATAAGACAACAAAGTTTCAATGGTCTAAGGATTGTGAAAAGAGCTTTCAAGAATTGAAAACTAGGTTTGCTACTGCCTAGTGTTTACCTTACTAGAAGGTACACAAGGTTTTGTTATGTATTGTGATGTGTCCAGAGTTGGACTTGGTCGTGTATTGATGCAGGATGGCAAAGTTATAGCTTATGCCTCTATAAAACTTAGAAGAATTACCGAACCCATAATCTAGAGTTTGTTGTTGTAGTGTTTGCCTTGAAAATATGGTGTCACTATCTTTATGGTGTTCATGTAGATGTGTTCATGGAGCACAAGAGCCTTCAATATGTATTTAGTTAAAAAGAATTTAATCTTAGACAAATAATGTGGTTGGTGTTACTCAAGGATTATGGCATGAGTATTATATATCACTCAGGTAGGGCTATTGTTGTTTATATTTCTTTGAGCAGGTTTTCTATGGTAGTACTCCCATGTTTAGAAAGGCACGATGGAGTTAGAAAGAGATGTTCATAGACTTGCACGATTGGGAGTCCGATTAATGGATTCTAATGAAGGAGGAGTAGTGATGATGAATGGGGTTGAATCATCACTAGTATTCAAAGTGAAAGAGAAACACGACCTAGACCATGTTGTGCTTGAATTGATGGAAAATATTCATAAGCAAAAGGTGGTGGATTTTGAACAAGAGGGAGATGGTGTATTGTGGTATCAAGGTAGATTGTGTGTAGCAAGGGTGGATAAACTTCAAGAGAGGATCGTGGAGAAAGCTAATAGGTCCAGATACTCTATGCATCTGGTTTCCACAAAGATGTATCGTAACTTGAGAGAAGTCTATTGGTGGAGTAGTATCAAGAGGTTTATTGTAGAGTTCATTGCTAAGTGCAAGAATTACCAACAAGTCAAGGAAGAGCCTAAGAGGCCCGGTGGTATGGCTCAAAACATATATCTTTTGGAATGGAAGTGGGAGATGATCCATATGGATTTCATTATTGAGTTTCCGTGGTCTCACTGACAGTATGATTCAATTAATGTTATTGTAGAACAAATGACTAAATCAGCCCATTTCTTACCGATAAAGACTACATTTTCAGAAGAATATTATACTAGATTATATATTCAAGAGGTAGTAAGACTTCATGGAGTTTTGGTGTCCACTATTTCAAATATAGGTGCGCATTTCACCGCACAATTCTGGAAGTTTTTCCAGAAAGGTTTGGGTTCAAAGGAAAATTTGAGTACTGCCTTCCATTCGTAGACTGATGGTCAAGCAGAGTGTACGATTCAGACCTTGGAGGATATGTTGAGGGATTATGTGATTGATGAGTCTAAGATTTGGACTCATTTAGGACTTTGTTTTGATTAATTTAGTGTCCCCAATTGTTTAATTTATGCAATGAAATGATGTGTATACCTTGATTTTTAGGTATGAGGATAGAGGAGCAAAGAAAGGACACTAAGAGGCAAAAAGGAATGAAACAAGCTGAAGAAGGGGAGAAAGGCAAGTCTGACGATCGCCAAGAGCACTCGGCAAATCAACGAGTTGATCAGCGAAGCAAGATTGTATTGCCAAACGCACTGAACGAGACAAAGATGAAATTGAATTGGCGAGCCAAAGGACTAAAGGGAGGATCGCGGAAGTGATTGACAGCGCCGATCTACACCGCATAAAGTTACTATGTATGATGGATGAAAACATGAAGAAAGAAGGCGATGGACAAGGATGATCAGTGAATCACTGACTGGTCGGTGAAACCCGACTTTCCTCACCGATCAAATCCAAAAAGCCACATCTCAGATCAATATAAATTAATTTTTGGAAGAGAGATAAGGCATCCAGTCATTGTGGAATGAAATAGAGAGAGTAAAAACACTGTTCTTGTTGATTTTTAACATTTGTGTTGACTGATTTCAATTGGGTGTTGTAATAGACAAATATTTATTAATTTTAGAACATAAAAAATCAATACCCAACTATGGAGCATGTATTAGGTACTGAATTTCCCCTTTTTATGATGATCAACTAAAACCCCCAATCTTGGGGGTTTGACAATGTGATTAATTGTTGAATATGGCTTGATGGGTGTTAGTCATTATTTATTCTTGTGCTAATTTGAAGGGGTCTCACTTATTGTTGTGGCTTAATTGCTCCATTGTATGTTATTTCAGCATGATTTAGTGTTTTATGTTTGCTTGAGAAAGAAGTGTATAACTAAGGTGATGAGTCGGCACTCGTAGTTAGTGGTTCATAATGGGTTCAGCTCGAGAGAGTGAATCTCGAGATTCATTCGAAGTGTTCAGCTCGAATTAGAAGGTGTAGTGAGGTTATGGGCTGGTCTCTATGTTTAGCACATCGAGATTCGAGAGAACTCAATTGAAATGAGGAATTAGTGCTTTTGGTTATTAACTAACACTCATTGTGTTGAGTTTAGAAATTGGTCGCTCAATCCCCCAAGTATCGTTCTCCTATTTGATTACTCATAATTAATTGTTAAGGTTGTTCTCTTATCTAAAACCTCTTACCTTGATATTTATGTCTCCCTTCTAATTTATTAATAGTTTCCGAATATTTTATTCCTTCAGCTGCTGAAATCACTAGTCTAACTTCATACTTGAATTGATAATAGAACTATTCCCTATGGGATCGACCCCAATGATGTGTCCAAGATTTGGACTCATTTAGAGCTGTGTTTACATAGATTTAATGTCCTCAAATGCTTAATTTGTGTCAATAACTGATGTTAAATCCTTGATTTCCAGATATATGGATTGAGGAACAAAGATAGGACAGTAACAAGCAAAAAGGAACAAAACAAGCTGAAGGAATAAATAAGGGCGAGCTAAAGGATCGCCAAGAGCACTTGGCATGTCGCCGAGTGGCTCATCAGATCACTTAAAGTTCCATTGTGCCAGGCCCTAAAGGAAAGAACTAACTTGGCGATAAAAAGGAGCAGTTGGCGAATGGCCGAGTGATTCTGCGAAGACAAGAGAGATCGCCCAAAGTACTGACCTTGAGGATGTTGAGTACCAAGGCGAATGGGTGATGGAAATGACCAAAGGGCAGCTCGCCGAGTAGTTCGGAGAGCCCGACTTACTTCACTGAATGACTCTTTGTAGCACATTTTTGGTGACTATAAATACATTTTAGAACATTTAGTTTAGTATCACTGATCAATTACTCTTTAGAACAATCTATTTTCAAGTTTTGACCATTCAGAGACATTTTTCTCTAGTTTTTCCTTAGCTTTGCGGGATTGAAGGTATTCACTTTTGAGAAATTAGAAGTGGGTCTTTGAGATTTTTAAAATTGGAGCATTTTAAGGACGAAATTACACTTACCAAGTTGATGGATAATCAGTTTGGTAACTATTTTTACCTTTTTATAATGTCTACCTTAAACCCCAATTCTTGAGGTGTGATCGTGTGATTATGGGCTGATTTAGTTTTTAGGTATTGTTAATTAATAGTTTAAATACTATTTAGAAGTGAATTCAATTCGTTAATTGTGGTTTAATTAAAGAATTGTAGTTGCAAATGGAGTTCTATGTTTATGATCTTGGCTTGCGAGAGAGAGAGGTTTTAAGAACTGAAATTATTGATTGATGGTTTGTGGGTATTGGGTTGACCTAGGTTCAGCTCGAGAGATTGAATCCTTAACCCAATCCCACACATTCAGCTCGAGCGAGTGAATGGACTAAGGTGTGGGCTACTCTTATTTTTCATACTTGTTGATGTTCGAGAGGAATCACTTGATTTAGGGTAAATTAGTCGAGAGAAAGGTAAACTATAGTCTAGCTCACTCTATAATATCTAGCTATTTACTAATAGTTGCAATTACCCATATGTCTATAATTTCCTATAAGAGATCACATCCAAAGAACCCGTCTCATTATTGTTAATTCTTATTGTTTGTGACGATTGTTTGTAGTTGATAATCAAAATTAAACCCCCATTTGACATTCGTATCACCCCTTAATTTGAATGATGTCTTTATTCGATAATTTTTAATCCTATGACTGATTTGAACATGTTCATACTTTCCAGTTGAATCTGAAACACGTACCACTCCCTGTGGGATTCGACGCCAACTCATTCATTTGGGTTATATACTGATTTACGATCGTTGACGCCTAGAATTGGATGAAGTGTCTTTCAAATATTATTAATCAAAATGGCGCCACTGCCGGGGAGTAGTGTTGTCTGAAATTCATTTGGTGAAGTTTAATTGTATTCTTGTTAGTCATAGTTGAATATACTTTCTTTTAGTTTTGGTTTTGTGTTGCTATTTTAAAAGAGAGGAAATGAGTGTCAAAGAAGCAATAGTAGCCAAGTGGGCCACTAAGATGACATCGGAAATCTCAATGATGTCAATGAACCGAATGTCAATGACCCAAATATAGTAGGTGGAGTTGGTGCCATTATGTTGCCTCTAGCTGAAGGAGACATTGTGTTTCACATCACAAGCACTATGTTGCAGCTATTACAATTGAAAGGCTTTTTTGGTGGGTTGGCTCATGCGGATCACCATGAGCATATGAGGAACTTTGTTGATGTTTGTGGACCGTTCTCTCTTAAGAACATATCTCAAGAATCGGTATGGCTGAGGTTCTTCCCATTTTATCTAATGGGAGAAGCGTGTATGTTTTTGGCTGAGTTGCCAAGAGATTCTATCACTTCGTAGGAAAAGCTCATCACCGCATTTCAAGTGCGATTCTTTCCTCCTTCGAAGATGATGACTCTTCGGGACAACATCTAAAGTTTCAAGCGTTTAGAGGGTGAGCCAATCCATGAGACTTGGCTAAGATTTAAAAAGTTGGTGTTGTAATGCCTAACTCATGGATTGCCTGACAACGTTTTGTTGCATTACTTTTACCGAAGCCTTGATTGAGTGAACAAGGGAGTGGCTCATTAACTTTCTCTGGGAGGTTTAATGCAACAACCTTACATTATAGCAGCCCAACTCTTGGATGGCATGACCAAGATTAACCGAGCATGGTACACCCAGGAAGATCAAGTATCCCCTCTCACTTTTAAATTGACAAAGGAGCAGCTTGAGAAAGATCAAAAGAGGGACCAAAATATGGCAAAGATGATGAACCAGCTGGACATCTTGGCCAAGAACGTCATGGGTGCTGGTACGAGGAGTGTTAATATTGTCGGTGTTCGTGGTGTAAACCCTAAAGAGTCCAAGTTTGAAGCGTTGTACAACGAGGAAGTAAACTTCCTAGCCAATCAAGGAGGAGGTTATCGAGCAAACTACCGAAGGCCGAGTGGTAACCAAGGTTGGAATAGAGATGGGGGCTGGAGAGACCGTGATAGAGAGTGGTATGATCGTAACACCACTTTGAAGGAAAGAGAGAGGGAGAAGGATAGGTATGTTCCTCCCTACGAGCATCAAAAGCCCAAAGATTCTAAGGGTGGTCCGACTGAGGATATTGTCTCACATATTCTCAACAAGGTTGAAGGGTCTGACAAAGTGTTGAAGGAAATGAAGGAAGATCTGTCGACTATCAACCAGATAGTGACTTCTCATTCCGTCTCTATCAAACAGTTGGAGACCCAAATGGGTCAAATTTCTTAACATTTAAACCCAAGAGAAAAAAAGGGGGTTGCCTAGTGATACTATGGCAAACCCCAAGAATGAAGTTTGAGTGGGTACTTACGTCGTGCCACAATGTTAACTAAGGTTGTTCTTGGGAGGCAACCAAAGTTTTTATTGCTTTTTGTTTTGAATTTTGAATAACGGGTGTTGATTGTGTAGGTGACAAAGTGGAATGTGTTCGAAATATCCAGGATTAGAACCAAAGAGTGTAGTAGGAGACTCGTCGAAGAGGTCGGCAAACCCGAATTGGACCGCCGTTGGACTCAAGGAATTATAAGGATGGAGTCTTTAAATCTCGGCGTGCACATGGTCGAGTCGGCGAGCCCAACTCTGTCTGCCGTTTTGACCCCCAAATTAACTGGATGTCCTGTAAAACTTGGCGAAGTAAGTAACCACTCGGCATGTCGCTGAATGGTTTTTCGAGGTCGACTAATATCACCGAAGGACCGCGAACTTAACGATTTTAAAAAGCCAAAGGATTAAAATTTCAAAATCATACATATTCCCTAACTTTTAACTTCATACAATCATACCCACACTTTGGTTTTTCAATATTCTTGCATTCTATCACTTCTTGGTGGTTGATCTTGTGTTCAGAGTTTGAATTCTTTGCCGCCTAGCATTACAAAATCATAATTTGGCATAAATGTTGGTTTGCCGAACCCCAAACTCTTGAATAGCGGTTAAATTCAAATGCATTTATATAAATTGTGTTGATGTGTGTTGGGCCTCTCTTAAATCATGATTGATGTGCTAGTTTGCCTATTTTAGTTTCGATATCGTGCCTTAATTTCTAAAATGTTGATTCCCTGAATTTCGTGCTTTAAAGTTTATCGTAAATTTGTGGGTTGCATTAAATTGGTATTGGGTCTTGTCGGGTGAAGTCTGAGTTACCACAATTGTGCTAAATGACATATTTTTCCCAATGATGGAGCAATTGACGTCATTCGTAAGGGCTAAAGTCCTCAAATGGCCTATTTTATCAAAACTAAGGGATGTATGAGTACCTCGGTAGCATGGGTCATATCGGTCTAAGCTTAATTGCATGGGTGTGTTGTTTGGTTTTATTATCGGCGGCTGAGGGCTTGATTTCGGGAAGCGGGGTTTAATATTGGCACGTTGGGAAGTTAGGCAAGCTGGGTCGATCTCGCCAAACCACTCGGCAATTTACCAAAGTCCCCCTAGATCGCCTTTAATTGCGTGTTTTACTTGAGCTTTGTTCTATAATTTTTGGCGAGAATCCTGAGCTCACCGAGTTCACTAGTTGAATCGGCAAAAGTCTCCCTTGATCGCCCTTTCTACGCCTCAAACCCCCAAAGCATATTGCAACTTTCAGCGGGTTATCTAACCTCGCCAAATAGTGTGGGTTATTCACTGAAAGGCCCTCCATATCGCCGACCTATATTTTCTCTGAGAAATTTTTGAGCTAGACCGTTCGGTGAGTCTTTCTGCAACCTTATTTCTACATTCTTTTTAAATTGTTTCTAACCTCTGTGATATGTATTACAGATATGGCTAGGACCAGCTTGTACAACAACGGTATGCCGCCGCGTAAACGAGCACGGGGCATTGTATTCAATGATGGAACAGCTGCTCCTTCAAAAAAGGGAAAGCAAGCACCTCTTAGGGGAGGATAGGGTAAGGGTAAAGTGCAGGTATATGAGATACCAGAGCACAACTCTGGCAGTGAGGGGAGTCCATCGATTCGCAGGTGTCACTCTCCGAGCCTGATGACGACTAACCACTACAGTACCAGAAAGCAGAAGTTTGTGCACGGTCTCGTCACGATTCATCTAGTATCTCGGAGTCTACCCCTCTTGTCACTGACTACATGCCAGCCCCAACATACACGGTGGTTCCAGCCCACCAGTTCAAGGTCCTCCTCCCCGGCTAGTCAATAGGCTAAAGGCCGAGGAATTAAGGAAAATTCTTGAAGAGAGGAGGCTGTCTACAGATAGAGTGGTGGACGGGAACCCTCTAGTGTGGGACACACTTCGGTGGCACATATTGGACATTTTCACCAGACCCCGAGGCCCATATATCCCCACCTGGGTCTGAGTTCTACTCTGCATACGGTGATCTAGTACCTCAGGGGAAGAAGAAGGCCAATGCCTTCAGATCGGTGAAGTCCGTCATGGTCCGGGGGAAAGAAGTGGGGTGTAGCGACAATCATATCAATGTCGTACTTGAAAGAGCTACTGGGTTTGAGCATACGTATGATGGCTTAGCTACATCACATCCCCTAGATGATTTAAAGGGTTAACTTCCTTCCCAAATTTGTGACACCACCTCAAGGTGGATTGAGGCAGGGGCTCCCATCGAGAAGATAGACTTTATCATTGCCGCTCAGTATTGGTTCGGGTTCGTCAACAGTTAAATCATTCCCTTATAGAATGAGTCCATCCTCCACCATCCAAAGGCTCCCTGTCTAGGATCCATTATCGCAATGAAGCGACTCAACTTGGGACTCATTATAGCAGAGGAGATGGCCATGAGGGCCAAATAGCGCCAGACATCCCTTCCCTTCCCAATCCTAATTACAGAGTTATGTCGAGCTGCTGGAGTTCATCGTGATGAGACGAGGGACATAGAGGTTACTCCCACATCTTCCACAGATATCAAGCGCACAAAGGTCGAGTACACTCGGGATGAGACAAAAAGGAAGAGAGCGGCTCCGGTGGATGTCTCCCTGGAGGTTGATATTCATTCTATACATGTAGAGGCATCTTTGCCTACTCCGGGCTCCGGGCCTTCATGTACACCCACTTCCACTTCCTCTCAGGCTCCTGGTTCTTCTACTGCTTCCCAGCCACCAGAATTACTCATGCCATGATACCGAAGATGGGGCACTTAGCCAAATCGGTCAATGTGCGGGCTACGCGGCTAGAGGCCAAGGTGCGTTGGATGATTGAGCGAGCCATCTTAGCTGCGTTGACGCCCTTCAGAACATCTATTGACACTCTCAAAGCTAGTGTAGAGACTTGTGAGAGTTGATACGTGGTTACTTCAGAGGTGACATCTTTGAATGTCGAGGTTGCAGATTTGAAGAAGAATATGGACTATCTGAACTCTACGCACTTCACCTCTCTCTTAGAGGCAGTCGAGGATCAGGATGCCCCAGCCAGTTATGAGATTATTCCAGCCACCACCGGCGATATGCCTATGGATAATGTGGCAGTTGACGAGTCAGAAGGGAGACAAATGAGGAGCAGCTGGATGCTTAGGAGGCGACAATTTTTGGAGACCTACCGGATTTAGAAGAGATAATTATACAGTCATTCATTTTGACATCGCTGACAGAGACGTCCATGGCAGGCCCTAGTGGAGCCAGTGTTGCTAATGTTACACCGGACACTGAAGCCCAAGATCAGAGTGTGACCCCGGGCATTGATGCCCTGACAGAGAGAGCGACTGTATAGACAATACTTTTTCGTTACCTCTCTCTGTCATTTTTATTGATTGTTGATTATGTTTATTGCATTTGAGGACAACTGCCTTTCTGTTTGTGGTGGGGTGAGGTATTTCCATACCTACCTCTTGTGACTATATTTTGTATATATATGGGGTTTTTGTGCTTTAAATTGTGTTGTTGGTTTCTATCTTGTGGATGATTGATCTTATGGCTCGTTGTTATGAATGAAAATAGTTTTTAACTCCATCTAAAAAAATTTGCCACTTTTTGTTGTTTGTGATTATGGTTGTTCTTGTTCAAATTTGAGTATCGGTCATGATCAATACCGATGACTTGAATAGTGCTCTTAATCAAAGAAAAATGAATATGCGGCTACGATGAGGCCAAATGAAGTTCCATAGACAATGTGTAAATTTTTTGCATCTGTGTCTCTTGTGATGAACATTGCACACTAGCAAAAGTGTGGAGTCTCGTTTGATATTGGTGTGAATGCCTTGTGTGATGAGCTACTTTGAACCTTCTGTGATGACACTAGAATTTACCCTATTGGTCCGGTTGACTAAGTGATGCAAGCACTTGAAATGATCTTACCCAACAATTTTGAAGAGTGAAATAATTTGACAATATACCTCTTTTGTGGCCAGCCTTGTGGGATGTGTGAACTTTTCTTGAACCCTTTTGAGACTTATCCTTTTCTTGGAAGAAACTTGAACAAATGTGACCCTTCTTGTATCCACTCACCCATAACTCTCATGAAGTGTGGTTTGTTTGAATAGCCAACTTAGGCGAAAAGCCTAATTTGGGGGTGTGGTGAAAAAAGAAAAGGTAAATCAAGAAGTGTGAAAAATTCCCCTTTGAGCCAAGGTCTTGATAAAGATGGGACCCCACCATATAAAAAAAGATAAAGTAAAGAAGAAAGAAAAAAAAAAGAATGAAAAAGTTGTGAAATAAAGTTTTGAAAGTTGCAAAAGAAATGGTGTGTCCCGAAGCTCATTTGAAGTTGAATAATGGGGTGAATTTTGAGCATGAGTAAAAATACTGAAGAAAAGGAAGAAAGGTGAAGTTCATATCACATTTTATGAGGGTAGCATCCACTGAGCCTAAATGAACATACCTTCACACTCTGCCCCGTTACAAGACTTGAAAAGACCTTTTTTATCTTGAGTGAGCTGAAACGAATGTTGATTGGAAATTAAGGGCAAACCTATGGGTGAAGTCATGCACATGTTCATCTTTGTGAGTGTGGGATTCGTGTGTGAATATGGAATCATATTTGTTAAGAGGGCATTTGAGTACCTTTGTTGAGCTTGAACTTGTATATATTGTGAACTTGAGCATCTTTGATAATGGTGAGTCACAATTTTAATCTTTGAGTGCACAATTGATCATTGCATGAGTAAGTTGAGTCTTGTCGTGTGTAATCATGTTTGAGTCTTATGTAGCACTATTTGAGACATCATTTTTAAACTGCTGAACTTGAGTTTTACTTCAGGACAAGAAAAAGTTTAAGTTGGGGGTGTTAATATGTCCAAGATTTGGACTCATTTAGGGCTTTGCTTACATAGATTTAGTGTCCTCGTATGATTAATTTGCTCCGATAACTGATGTTAAATCATTGGTTTACCGATATATGGATTGAGGAACAATGCTAGGACACTAACAGGGAAAAAGGAACAAAACAAGTTGAAGGAATGAAGAAGGGTGTGCCTGAGGATCGCCAAGAGCACTCGGCGTATCACCAAGTGGCTCATCAGACTGGCTAAAGTTCCAGTGTACCAAACCCTAAAGGAGAGAACCAAGTTAACGATGAAAATGAGCAATCGACCGATTGCTCAGTGATTTCCCAAAGCAAAGAGAGATCGCCCAAAGTACAAACCTTGAGGATAATAAGTACCAAGGTGAAAGGGTGATGAAAATGACCAAAGGGAGTCTTGCCGAGTGGTTCGGCGAGCCCGGCTTACTTCGCCAAGTGAATATTTGCAGCACATTTTTGGCTACTACAAATACGTTTTTCAACATTTTGTTTAGTATCACTGATCATTTACTCTTTAGAACAATCTATTTTTAAGTTTTGAGCATCTAAAGACACTTTTCACTAGTTTTTCCTTAAGCTTTGAGGGATTGAAGGTATTCTCTTTTGAGAAATTGGAAGTGGAACTTTGAGATTCTTTAAATTGGAGAATTGTAAGGACGAAATTACACTTACCCAGTTGATAAATAATCAATTTGGTAACTGTTTTTACCTTTTTATAATTTCTAGCTAAAACCCAAATTCTTGGGATGTGATCATGTGATTATGGGCTGATTTAGTTTATGGTTATTGCTAATTGTTAGTTTAAATGCTATTTAGAAGTGAGTTCAATCATTAATTGTGGTTTAATTTAAGAATTGTAGTTGCAAATGCAGTTCTATGTTTGTGTTTTTGGCTTGCTCGAGAGAGACGTTTTAAAACTAAAATTATTGATTGATGGTTAGTGGCTATTGGGTTGACCTGGGTTCAGCTCGAGAGAGTGCATCCGCAACCCAATCCCACACATTCATCTCGAGAGAGTGAATGGATTAAGGTGTGGGTTGCTCTTATTTTGCATGCTTGTTGATTTTTGAGAGAAATCACTTTATTCAGGGTAAATTGTTCGAGAGAAAGTTTCATTCACTATAGACTAGCTTACTCACTAATGCCTAGCTATTTACTAATAGTTGCAATTACCCATATGTCTATAATTGTCTATAATCGATCCCAAAAACCCGTCTCATTATTGTTAATTCTTATTTTTTGTGACTGTTGTTTGTAGTTGATAATCAAAACTAAGCCCCCATTTGACATTCATGTCACCCCTTAATTTGAATGATGTCTTTATTCGATAATTTTATTCCTATGAGTTATTTGAACATGTTCATACTTTCCGATTGAATGTCAAATACATACCGTTCCCTGTGGGATTCTACCCCAACACATTTAGTTGGGATATATACTAATTTACGATCGTCGATGCTTAGAATTAGATGAAGTGTCTTTGAAACGTTATTAATCAACCAACTTTGTTGCTGTGTTTATACTGCTGAACGATCGTCTACGCCTAGTATCATATGAGGTGTAGTTGATACGTTAATCAAAATGGAGCAGTTGTCGGGGAGTGGTGCTGTTTAGAATTCTCTTATCAAAGTTTAATTTGTGATTTTTTTAGCTGTAGTTGAATCAATTTGATTTGTTTTGTGTTTTGTGTTGGTTGTGTTGAACAGAAGAAGAAATGAATGAGGTAGAGATTAACGGTAGTGAAGTGGGCCACCAAGGTGATATTGAAGATCTTAATAGTGTGCATAACCCAATGGAATTGGGTGGAATTGGTGCAATTTGTCTACCGTCAACCGAAGAGAATGTTATATTCCATGTTACTAGCAGAACTCCATCTCCTTCAAATGAAGGGACTCTGCGGAGGGTTGACTCACGCAGATCCACATGAGTATATGCAGAATATAGATGTTTGTGGTCCGTTATCAGTCAAGAATGTATCAGAAGAATCATTGAGTCTTAGGTTATTCCCATTATCTCTGACGGGTGAAGCTAGCAAATGTTGTGTTGAGTTACCGCAGAATCCCATCACATCTTTGGATGATCTTACCACGTCATTCAATGTGAGGTTTTTCCCCCCCGTCCAGGATGACGAATCTTAGAGACAACATTCAAGGATTCAAGCGATTGGAAGGTGAACCCATCCACGAAATGTGGTTAAGGTTATTAGAAACTACTACTTCAATGCCCAACTCACAGACTTCCAAATAATGTTATGCTATAGTACTTCTATTGAAGTTTTCATTCGGTAAATAAAGGCATAGCTGATCAATTGGTTTCAGGTGGAATAATGTTGCAATCATTTGAGGTGGCTTCCTTTCTTCTTGATGACATAACGTAAATAAATCATGCATGGTACACTCAAGAAGATCCAGTTTCACATTTTTGCTTTAGGACGACTCAAAAACAACTTGATAAAGAAATAGAAAGGGATAAGAACATCAATAATATGTTATCCCAAATGGAGCTGCTACAAACACAAGTGTTAGAAACTGTGGACAAACCAAAAGGAGCAAGGGGAGTGTTTATAGTTGAGGACAGTTCTTCCTTGGACTATTCAAAGCCGGAGGAGAATCAAGGTTGGAACTTTCACAGATTTGAGGAGGGTTTCCACCCACACAACCTGCAGCAGGGTGGGAATCAAGGTTGGAATTCTCACAAAGAAGAAGAGAGGAGAAGAGACTATCAAGAATGGTCTGAGCAAAGTCATCCTTGGAAAAGAGAAGATGATCATGAAGAGGATCACACACAATCCAGTGAGAGCCCAAAGTTAAAGGGGAGTGCAAGTAGTCTTCGAGTGAATGATATGTTGTCTCACATCCTCGACAAATTTGAGGACTAGGATGATTTGCTAAAAGGGATGAAATTCAATGTCTTGTCATTAAACAATAGAGTGAACTCTCACACTTATTCAATCAAGCTACTTGAAGGTCAGTTGAGTCAACTTTCAGCACAATTGGAACCAAAGGTAATGGGGGAAGGCAAAACCATACACATAACAACTTTTGTGGAGTATGGTGATAGAGATATGTTTGTGGTTACTCAAAGTGGAAAGGTAGTGGTAGGAAATATGTAGGGTAATGATGAAGCACAGGCTCATGAACAAGACAAAGGTATTGAGGAAGAAGAGATACCCATTAAACAAAGCTTTGTCAAAGAGTTATAAAAAGATGCAGGAAAAAGTACCTCAATCTAAAAATTGGTGCAACCTCTCCCCAAAATTACTCCTCCATTTCCCCAACATCTCAATAAGAAAAATGAGGATGAGAAGCTCAAGAAGTTCTTATCTGTGTTCAAGACATTATCGATTAATCTCCCACTAGTGGAAGTATTGTTGGAGATGTCGGGTTATGCCAAATTTATGAAGGAGTTAGTCACAGAGAAAAGAAGCTTGGACTTCGAAACAATTGAAGTCTCTCATAGTTGTAGTGCAATTATGACTAATAAGATGATTAAAATGAAAAAATATCCCGGAGCCTTCACAATTCGTTGCATTATCGGTATGCTCCAATTTGCCAAGGCCCTATTTTATTTGGGGATAAGTATAAATCTAATGACAAATAGGTTTCTTGCATGAATTTCAGAACCCTAGCTTGGTAGTTTCTTAGTTCTTGAATTACACATGCTAGGTTAGATATTTCAGTATATAAGTATATAAATGTGCATTCTCAGTTTGCATGTCAGTATTTTGAGCTATCCAGTATATTTCAGTAGTTTAGTTATAATGTGTTAATCATTTAATCTATTGGGAGTAGCATAATACCGAGTGGGACTAGGGTCAGTCACCCATATAGTTCCAGAATTATGAGCAACGTAGGTTGTAATTCCCCTCTGTGGGCATCATTTTTGTGATCACGCCAGCATACCTCTATACCTTTGGCCGGGTGTATTGAGTCCTCTTGATGGGGCGTATTCAGACTCCACATTTATCTCATGTGGTTTGATTATCAGTTATTAGTAGCTCTCACATTTCACTTAGACTCCATTGCATTGACCACATTTCAGTACAGTCAGTATTTAGTCTCAACATGTTATACATTTGGTCATTGCATTTAGTTAGCTCATTATTTAGTATCTATATCATGTTCAGATTATACTCTTTCTTTATTGCTTGTTCAGTTATATGTTTATTTCAGCTTTACTCTATCCTACATTGTCAGTACCTTTCAAGTACTGATGCATACTTTGTTCTACATCTTCTCGTAATGTAGGTCTAGGTTCCCAACATCCAGATCACGTATAGATCGGTTCCCGATCTACAGTTCATCAGCATTAGTGGTGAATCCTCATTCTTCGAGACAATAGTCATGTTATCTTTCTAGTATTTCAGTCTTTTAGTTTCAGTTTTGCTAGACTTAGTTGGGGCATGTCCCAACACTTCTAGTTAGTTCGACACTATTTTTTAGACAAAGTTAGATTCAGCTTAGTATTTGAGTTTGATATTTCTTTTGTATTAAAACTCCCAAATTTGATATATTCAATTTAGTATATAGGTATTTCCCCTTCATTTCAGATTTACTTATGATTATCTTCCGCATTAGTTATTATTATTCTTAGTATGCTCATGTTATTCCAGCAGGGTTAACTTGGGGTAACTTCTGATCGTAGGTCCCATGTTCGCATTTCGGGGGTAGCTCGGGGTGTGACATTAACTATCACCACTGGTGGAAATAATATTATTGTTGACATCTGTTCCCCTCTAATGGTCCCTATCATCAAACAAGTGTGACTGGTGTGTCTATCGATGACAACTGATATCATTTTGAAGACCTAGAACTTCATCTGCACTATCACGCTCTTAATTTTCAGACTAAGAAGCAATATAATATTTGCATGTACATTTAGGCTTCTAGACTAACTCATACCCTAAAAGATAGCTCAAAGGGAGGAGTATTGATCAAGCCTTTTAAGGAGATCATTTATCTCATTAATCATCGATGTGAGACTTTTTCATTCTTTAAAACCCCACTTCACACCTAGGACTGGACAACTAGTGCATGGACAATTTAAATTTGGAAACCAAATATTGGGCCTGGTGAAATGGATCCTGATCTGATACTAGGCAAAATTATAGCCTGTGGACCTAAGTCACACACTAAAAACTAGCTCAAAGGGATGAGGATTTCCCTAACCTTACAAGAAGACCAGTGATCTCATTAACTACCAATGTGAATTTTTTTTCTTTAACAATGACCATGACAATTTGATAAATGATCATTTGGCTGTGATATATCTTGACCATATACAAAAATTAACTGATAACACTTGGGAGAAAAAGGGCATCTGAGTGGAGACCCCGGGTGAGAACGATAGAACCTTTTATCAAACAATTATAACTCAATCCTCTTCCTTAATAGGTATTTATGTTAAGAATACTTTGGTCACTTGCGCTCAAATAATAAAATTCCTTTTCATGAATGAAGCAGTCGGTGGAAGATTGATTCTTTAATCGCTTGAACAAGAAGGGCATCCAGTTCTCCCTCCCCTGCCATTGATGGAACCATTAACAATCCTCAACCAAAGAGGTGGATGGTTAAGAAAAAAGAAAGAACAACCTAGGGCAGGTGAGTGAAACAAATACTTTCTACTAGTGGCAGAGCCAGGATTTTCAGGAAGGAGTGTCAATGGTTGACAGTCAGTAACGAGTGTTAATGACTGACCTTAAGGAACTTTTGCAACACCTTAATTAAGCACCACACTAAACCTTCATGGAATTATGTTAGGAGGCGTCAACACTTGTACATATATATTTATTAAATCAAAATTTGACCTATATATAGTGTAATTTTCTAGCGAAAGGGTGTCGACACCCCTTGGACTAGGATAGCTCCGCCCTTGCTTCTCCCCTTCTATCCATAAGGAAGAAGTCAGAAGGAAAGGATTAACATTTATCAAAAGTAAGTTTTACCTTTGTTTCACTTATTACTCCTCATATAATACACATAATCAAAGAGGGATAACACATATATTAACACATAATTGTCAGATTTAGCAAGAAATAGAAATTCTAACTCAGGAAATAAACTTAGAAAACTTTAAAGCTAGCAGTTGATAGCAAATCCTAATACTTAAAGAAAAAAAGTTATATTTAGCAAGCAATGAAAATTTTTAGTGGAAAAATAACATAGAAATTAAATCCTATAAAAAGTTAAACCCCAAACCATAATAGACACATTAATATTTAAAAATCTTACAAGAGAGGAACAAACTACGCATAATCAAATAGAAATTATTAAAACTAACATATTTTTCAAAATTTAGACGAGTTAAGATAGATTATATTAGCCCGGTGATATTCACTCGCATGTAACTCTCTTTTCCTCTCTCGTGTTGAGGAACAAGCGTAATATTTTTTTAAAATAGGTTAATTTAGTTTAGTGGCTTGATATTGAATATTTTTTTAAAAAGAATAAGGGATCAATATTTATGTAGAATAGAAACTATCACTTGCTTATAATTAATTAAGCTTAAAAAATACGCATCACATAGAAAAAAATAAGCCAAATCATTGGAAAATAACCTTAATATAACATTGACGGGAGGAACTTTAGTCAGTACAACAACAAAAGGAACGATGAAATAACAACGATACAAAAGCTAATGCCTTTTTGGGCAATATCCATTGAATTTATTCGGTACAAGAACAAAAAGAAATATCAAATAACATCAATAACAATCCTGCTTAATCTGTTCTCCATCAATAAGTATATGGTTTAAAGGTTTTTCTACATAACCTCCACCAGTGTGTTCGACAAATTCAACTGCATTTAGAAAATCACCATGACAAAGACAAACTATCTCCACTTCATCATTCTTGTTACATGGGTATAACAGACCTTCAGTCTTCTTTCCATTTTTCCCTCACCTCTCATGAAAACAAAAGTCATATGGTTGAGCATGATGTTTTTGATCTTCCCATTAGCAATATAATTCCCTGAATACACAAGTAATTTATGTTCAACGAAAGATGATTTCACATCGAGAACTAAAGGAAAAAAAATTGTTTCCTACTTTAATTTTGATACAAATTCAAATTGACTTGCTATATAAATCAATTCGCAAATTTTTGATACCTTGAGTAGGTGGTTGTTGGGTTTCAACCTCAGCTACACTTGAAGCAACACTTCCATGCGATCCACCTGAAAACATCAAAGAATATTTTTCATTAGTTATTCACAAAAAAATGATTCATTTTTTTCGAGTGAACATCAAAATTACCATTCAATGAAATCCCTTAATTCAATTCCAGATTTTCATTCTCTACATTTGAAGTTCCTGTGTTTTCTTTAGCTTTCTCCATGTTAGCAAAATCTAAAACCGAGAAAGCTATTGAATTTCAAACTAAAAAATTATAAAATGGAAAAAGAAAAACTCAATGAAAGTTTCAGTGCAGAGAAACCATTAGACCATTTGGGAGCTTATAAAGGAGAATATTTCTAGGTCGGAAGGTAGAAAACACGTGAAGAGGTATTTCATTTCCATGGGCTTAGTAAAATAACAAAATAGCCCTCGGAAAGTGACACATGATTGTTCTAGGAATAGCTTGACCACGTGGTTTAACAAGGACTTTGGAAATTGAACCCTAGAGGTAACCGTTTAATAGTGACACATGTCATTTATAGAATCAGTTTATAACTTTTTTTGACCACTTTAAAAATAGGAAAAAGTTGAATGTATTTTTCTACTATATTTTATTGGTAAAATTTATTAAATGTAATATTATCCCATAATTTTTAATGTCAACATTACCGAATTTAATGGGGTAAACAATAAATTCTTTATATGTTTAGGGCCTAACACGTGCATTTTCATGAGTTTTCAAAATTATCATCGTGTCAAGTTTTGGCCATCAGATGCATGTATCTTACATATCTAGTTTTCAAATATATAAAAAGAAAAATAATTTTAATTATATTTTAAAAGGAAAGTAGGTGTGACAAGTTGAAACGAGGGTGTATACTTTTTTCAAATATTTAAGAAGTAAATTATTACGTCAATGATGATTTTACGATGACATCAACAACTTATTTAGGAAAAATCATCAACTAATAACCATTAATGATATAATTATCTTAAATGTCTAGATCTCATTGAATAAATTATTTATATATATAGATTCTCTATGAACAAAAAAGTCCTACCAAAAATAGAAAAAAAATAAATGGTTAACACCATGGCCACTATATAAGTAGTGTGGCATTAGCCCTTTAATGAAAACATACAAACAACAACAACAACAAAAAAAGAATCAAGATTTTGAAAGGGAAACCAAAGTCTACATTGTGTATGTCTCCTTTATCCTAAATTCATTTCTTAAGTTTTGTGTTTGAATTTTGATGAATAATTTTGTTTACTAAAATACAGGACTTGTGAACTTAATGTTTAAATGCCTTATTGCCCTGTTTTATGGTTTATAATCGCCTTGAATTGTAATTATATACTATTACATGGGATAATCTTAGTAGCATTGACAACTAAATTTTCACTTTTTTTGGTGAGATCATTCAATTCCTCACCTTAATTGTAATCTCCTCCTTCATTTTTCCCTTTCCCGACCCCTATTTTTTTAATAAAAATATGTTAATAAATATCATATATTATTATCACATTAAAAAAGAAACAGAAATTGTCTATAGAAATTATAGTTACAAGAAAATTTATTCTCAATATTGATGTCTGATAATTTCTACCCCTTCTTAGCCTTGTGTTGTTTCTCAACAAAAGAGAAGTGCAACATGACTTGCTGGGTTTTAAAGTGTGTAGATGAAAATTTTCAACTTTAATGAATAGCTGTGATTTTTTTGAAGAATTGCACTTTTATGGTGATTCTTTTGAAAGGTTGTGACTATTCCAAAGGACTGTGACTTTTCCAAGGGGTTGTGACCTTTCTGATAAGGCATAATAAGCACGTGTTTATGCTATTCTTTGTTGTCCATAAATATATGGCTTTCTAGTCATTTTTCAACAACAGATTTTTAGAAATTCTTCTTATTCTTCACAAACAAATTCTAGTGTATTTTTTTCATTGTTGAGTGGTTCACTGGCATTATGATTTCTGGTAGCAATAGTAATATAGTTTGAACAACATGAGCAACAAAGACCAATTCCCTAGCAACTCTAAAAGTCAGCTTATTGGATACTCAGCTCATAAAAAAGCGAAGATTGAGATAGAATGTGAAGAAATTGATAGGATTAGTAAGCTACCTCTTGCTCTTATTGTCAAAATACTTTCTTTATTTCCCATAACAGATGCTCAGAACAACTATTCTTTCTAAATATTGGCAATACTTGTGGACTTGTATCAACAACATTGTTTATTACAACGAGGAGTATTGTCATTCAAATAGCTCGCTAGTGCACAAATTCATTTCCTTAACGAATAATGTACGACCTCTCCTTAGCTGATCTACCATTAAAAAGTTTGGTCTAAACTTTGTGTTCAGATATGATGATGGTGTGTCTTATTCTCCGGTAATTGACAAGTGGCTTGAGTTTGCTGTGAATAAGAAAGCAGAGGATTTACACTTGAATATACGGTATACTATTTATCTGACGGAGCATAACCAAGCCTATAGCTTACATGAAGTTCTATGTAGTATTTCATCCATTCTAAAACTCAACTGTGAGAAATGCAGAATATTAGAAGATTGTGTACTAAATTGGACATCTCTGAAGAGTTTGACGCTGTAAGATTTGTTTCTCCAGGATAAACACATTAAGCAAATAATGTCAAATTGTCCTCAATTGGAATCTTTGAGGCTACGTGAATTTTGTGGTTTTAATCATTTGGACATGACTTCTCCAAAATGTAGGCGACTGGAATTGATCCATCATGGTCATCCTTACGGGGATTGGTATTCATTTGAAGGTGATGCATGCTGCTTTGAAATTGTTGCTCCATATGTTGAACATTTAATGATTTCTGGAGTTTTTAATGATATGAGAATGAAGCTGAGAGACTTTTCATCTTAGAACCATGCCAATCTTGATCTCTACTGTGATGAATTTGATGAAATGGATGAGAACATAGTGAAATATCTTTTGGTAAGCGCTCATTATGCTAATGAGCTAATACTCTCATCTTGGTTTATCAAGGTTAGTTATCACTCCCAAATGTTTCCAGTCTTTTTATGTTGATTGTGAATAGATCTCTTGTTTTATATGTTGAATCATTCTTCTGTTTAGGTGATTTCCATTTTGATGTTAGAAGAGGAAGACGTATCCTTACCATTGTTGGAATTCAAATGGTTGACTATAAGTTCCTGTATTTCAGAACTTTCATTCCCCCTACTAGACAACCACTTAAGGTCAACTCCTAATTTGGAAAATTTGATGATATTTCCTGAGAGGATGGTATGTTTTCTATTATTTTCTTACTTTAAGATATCTTTATGTCAAATGTATATTGATTCCCTACAGCTTTAACGACTAACCTTATTTTTCCTTCTTTGGTATCTATATTATCACCCCTTTTATGAAGACGAAGAGATTGATTTGTCAGAAGACAAAAAGTACCTCTCTATTGAAGAAAACATATTCGAAGTTTCCTTACACAATTTGAAGAAAGTCAAGGTTATGCCATTATGTAATCATACATATACATCTGACGCAACAGAGCTTCATCAATTCTTGAAGTTCTTACTTGAGCATGCAATAAATCTGGAGAAACTAATTATAGTGCTAGACCATAACGATTGCAACAGTTGTTCTATTAATATCTCAAATCTGATGAAGTATTTGTTACCTTTTCCAACAAGTGCAATTATTTCCTTAGGACCAGTTAGTCATAATGTTTTCTATTCCAAGTTTGTTTGAAACTCGATAAAGTAAGTTCTTTAGTCACTTTTTAATGCAGAAATATCATTCGATGAAGTTACAAGTTACATTCAAGAGGATACCTTTCTAATAATTTTTTTTATTTCTTATAAACATGCATGAATATTTCTAGATGATGTACAAGTCATAATTTTAAGATTGTATCCAAATGAAGCGGCTAAAAACATAAATATGTAGCTTCCATTAATTAAAGTAGCCTAAGGTTTGTGTTCGTAAAAAGAAGAGTTGGTTGACATCTCCCCCTAAAAGGATGGAAACAACCTTCTTGTTTTACCTATTACCATACATCCGTTTAAGGCATTCCAACTTGGTGGGACTAGCAAAGAATGTGAAGGAGTGGATGGTACTACTTTTGTATACAACAACTCTAATCTAAAGAGATTCTAGAATAGAACACTACAAAAAACACCTGATTGTGGAGGTTTAATTTCGAGGTTACAATCAACATCCGCAAATTCTATTGAATTGAGGGGATTTCTTTACCTTCCGCTAATTTTATTAAACTTGCACGGAATTAAGGGGGTTTATATACCCTTCACATATTTTATTAAATTTGCAGCGGTTAAAAGATCCGCTACACTTTTAAAAAAATAGATATAAAAATTAAACAAATATATATTTTTAAGAGGTGGTGCTTTTCTTCTAAGAAAAAGAAAAGAAAAGTAAACTCTATTTCTCCTTAATGAACAGTGAACGCTCCCATTTCACTCTAATTTCTTTATTACACTACCTTTCATACCTATAAAAATCTTTAAGGATCTTCTTCATCTGTCTCATTCAACAACGATTCCTCCTACAGAACTGACGAAGACATTGCCACATTGATGCTCTCTGTTAAACAGTGGGTGGAAGATTGATTGTTTGATCGCTTGAATAAGAAGGGCATCACGTTCTTCCTCCCCTGCCATTGATGGAACCACTATCAATCCTAAATAAAAGAGGCGGAGGGTTAAGAAAGAAGAAAGAACAAACAAATACTTTCCACCAGTGGCGGAGCCAAGATTTTCAAAGAGTGCCAATGATTGACCTTAAGGAACTTTTGGAACATCTTAACCAACACACTAAACCATCCTGGCCTTATGTTAGGAGGTGTCAACACTTATATATATATATATATATATATATATATATCTATAAAATCAAAATTTGACTTATATATTGTCACGCCCTGAGCTACTCCCGAGACGCAGACACGGGACCTAGGATCACGAGTGACCCCACGATACACTACTAGTATATCATAAGCATACTTGAAGTAAACTGAATCAATAAACAATGTGCGGAAGCTAATCATAAGATAAATTGAAATGATGGGCAATACCCATTCGAAAACAGAGTATATAATCTGTGAGTTTAATGACAACTGAAATATCAAACTCTAAAGCTAAAATTGAATCTAACTATGTCTGAAATGAAAGCCTCTAATTAACTAGAAATGATGGGACATGCCCCAGCTAGATTTAGCAAATACTGAAACTAAAAGACTGAAAAATGGAAAGATAGCATGTCATTCGTCCTCAAAGAATGAGGACTCACCACTGATGGTGCTGAACTGGAGATCGGGAACCAATCTATGCGTGATGTGACTGTTGAGGACCTAGACTTTCATCACGAGAAGAGTAAGCGTTAGTACTTGAAAGGTACTAAGCATGCATGATATAATAAAGCTGAATAAAACATATAATCGAACCAAAGCATATAACTGAGCAATGATATGAGATAAGCATGACGCTAAACTGGGAATACTAAACATAAACTATATAACTGAATGCAATGACCAAGTTTATAACATGCTAATGTTCAAGTCTGACTGATAACGTGGTCAATGCAATAAGATCTAACTGAACTGTGGGAGCTATTAATAACCGACATAAAACCACATGATATAAATGTGGAGTCCAATATATACGCCCCATTGAGAGGACCCAATATACCCTGCCAAAGGTATAGAGGCATGACTGGTGTGATCACTAAAATGATGCGCACTAAGGGGACTTACAACCTACGGGGCACATAGTTCTAGGACTATGAGGGTAACTGACCCTAGTCCAACTTGATATTAGAATCCAATGAGGAAGAGCAAGTACATTCGCAACCATCTCCTACTTCGGTTTAGAAAGAGTGTTTACCAAGAGTTGGTGGATACCACCTACCGAAATAACCAACAACTCAGTCGATTGGTTGTTGTCCTGCCTAAGATTGTTGATTATATGACAAAAGATGCCATGAAGGAACTGATAGATAAGGTGGACAACTTGTGTGTACCAGTTGAGGTGTAAGAAAACGCATTCACAACCATGTAAGCCGAGGTGGACAAACTAAAAGGCAAGGTGCCTATGAACTATGAGGCTGAACCCACTATGGAAGGTGTAAGGGATGCTTTAGGAATGACACCAAATGTTATTGATGAGCTGATCGAAAGAATAGGTGGCAATGCAGAAAACAAGCAGAAGGAGATAGAGATTTTGAGGATGATGCGGCGCTCCAAGGGATGTTGTTTGAGTTCCACTGTACCGCTTATTCACATGAAGGTGGAGCAAGTTTAAATTCTCCAGGTGGAATGTGGGAAAGTGTACTATATTATTCAAGGAAAGGATATCCTTCACACCAAAGAAACAACTGAGTATGGAAGGGTTAGCAGAAGCAATCCCAATGGTAGTGCAATAACTCACTAACCAAATGTGTCTCTCGTTGGTAGAAGCACCCGAGGACTATTATCATGAGGTTGTATTGGAGTTTAATGCATCCTACCAGACCAAATAAGATGCCCAGAATCATAAAACAGGTGTGAAGAATTTCCCATGTTTGCTATATGGATTAAAGGTGGACATTACAACAACATATATTAATCTGCCATTTTGGAGTGAGCTAATGAGACCAGATGACACGTACGCTCAAAATGTTGTCAAAAGAAGCCAGTTTCATTGGGTGGTGAGTGTCATTTGTGGAGGGCAGCAACTTTGGAGTCATGAGGGAAGGAAATTCTCCCAGCAAGCTCTGTAATTTGAAGCCAAAGTTTGGCATGATTTGATATATTCCCGAATCATCCCATCGAAGAATGATCAAATGGACCATAAAGTAGCTATTCTGATTTTTTGTTTAATGACAAGTGTTCACATCAATTATGGAGAAATGATGGCAATGCAGATTTGGAGAAAAAACTCGCTAACAAAATCGCTTAATGCCTTTTTCGGTGCTTATTAGTCGAATGTGTAATCAAGCTGGGTTCAATACTTTGAACCTGGCAAGGCTATTCTTTTGAGGAGTGTATTGGTTGTTAACAAAAAGAGGGATATTGAGGCCTCAAAAGTGAACAGAACAAGAATGAAAGAGTTCGGTGTGGGGGAGGGTGAGCCTTCAAAACCTGAACCTGGTCTCATGGAATTGGGAAATGCCTCCAATGAGGAAGAGCAAGCACATTCGCAACCATCTCCTACTTCGGTTTAGAAAGAATGTTTACCAAGAGTTGGTGGATACCACCTACCAAAATAACCAACAACTCAGTCGATTGGTTGTTGTCCTGCCTAAGATTGTTGATTATATGACAAAAGATGCCATGAAGGAACTGATAGATAAGGTGGACAACTTGTGTGTACCAGTTGAGGTGTAAGAAAACGCATTCACAACCATGTAAGCCGAGGTGGACAAACTAAAAGGCAAGGTGCCTATGAACTATGAGGCTGAACCCACTATGGAAGGTGTAAGGGATGCTTTAGGAATGACACCAAATGTTATTGATGAGCTGATCGAAAGAATAGGTGGCAATGCAGAAAACAAGCAGAAGGAGATAGAGATTTTGAGGATGATGCGGCGCTCCAAGGGATGTTGTTTGAGTTCCACTGTACCGCTTATTCACATGAAGGTGGAGCAAGTTTAAATTCTCCAGGTGGAATGTGGGAAAGTTCGATTGTCCCCCCCCCCCCCCCCTTTTTGTCCTTTTATGAGTTATAATATTATTGAGGTCAATGCTAATCTTTATGTTGGGCTTTGGTTAGTTGTTTTTGTGATTCTTCTATTGGCCCTTATCGGGCATGTTTGAAAATTTGAGTTTCTTGGTGGGCCTAAATTTTAAAAATGTTTTTAATAGTGCCCTCGGTGGGCTTTATCTAAAGTTGTTATTGTTCTTAGCTGGGTTGGTCTTACATTTCTCTATTGTCCTACTACCAATTTAGCTTGGTTGTTCTTACATTTCTCTATTGTCCTACTACCTATTCTTGCTTATTATACTTAGTGCCTCTAATGGGCCTTGTTCTCTCAATGAATGTATGGGCACATGATTCAAAATCGTCTTTGTGACTAATAATTTATTTTAATAAACTCCAAGAATTTTCTTTATGCCGCAGTTCTTTCCTAGGAACAAATTTTTCTTTAAATTTTATTTTATTTTGTTTTCTTTGAGTCTTTTTATGTCGAACCAAGTAGGTGTTTATCTATGAAAGATTGAGAGACAACTTTCTTATGGGAAAATGCCAAGTTTTTTAGTTTTATTTTGAGTCTTGTGTCACACCTCATGCAAGAGTGACCACCAAAATTTTTTGTCTGGAAAATGGTAGTTGAAAAATGATTTGAAAAATGAAGAGAAGAAGTAAATTTGAAGCATTCTCTCTCTTATCATGAGTCTTACATTCTTCTTTTGACTTTGTGATTTGAAAGTGGGTATGAATCCTATTCTGGTTTGTCAAAACTTATCCAATTCAATTGATTTCAAGACCAATTTGAGATCTTGTTGAGTTGGAATGCCTTGTGTGGAAAGATTTTTGGTTAATTGTTGTGTATGCATGTTGTCTAGAATTTGCCCCAAAATGTGTTTCAAGGCAAAATTCTAGGATTGACTTTTCTTGAAAGATGAACCTAGGACCTCTTTGATGAGTCACTCTACCCAAAATATTCCTTCCCTAGACATTGATCTTAGTCATCCCCTTTGATCCAAAAACTTTTTCCTTAGTCACCATGTTGCAAACCTTGATCTTCTTGAGTACTCTATTTTGACACCCTCATATCCCTAATTGCTAATGATGAAAAGGTAGGGTAAAAGCCTAAGTTTGGAAGAGAAGAAAAGACTGAAATTGTGATGTAGGAAAATGCCTAAAGTTGAAGGTTTGTGCACCAAGAGAACAAACGAAGAATGGGCTAAGAAGTGTTTAGAGCACCATAAGTTTCAATTTAAAAGTAGTTAAGTGAAACAATGGATGAAAGAATGTAAAGAAAAAGAAATTGGTGCTAACTTGTGTTGTGCACATCCCTCATTTGAAAATAAAAGTTGGGTGTTGAATGAGTAGATGATGTCTTCAATAGGAGAAATAAGGAGGAAACAAATCCATGATTTGACCGGTACCCTCAAATGATATGTTATGGAATTAGGGAGGTCTCTTAGGCCTTATTTATTTCCATTATGATTAAGACGTCTGAATATGAATATTAAGATGTGTATTAATATCTAGATGTTTAGATCTGAATACACATCTTAATATTAAGATGTTGTATCAAGATATGAACAATGGATGATTAAAATTGTTTGTTTTCAAAATCTGAATGTGCTTACGAAATTAAACACAGTATCATAAAATATTATAAAATTTTCATGTCAACAAAATAACACTATCTTTTGATAGAAAATAATATTTGAATTATCCATATAAATATCCTCTAAAAAAAATTATTCAACTAAGAAAATTTTGTTATACTTTCAAGGCAGGTCGGCAAAGAAAAGTTCAAATAACGATTCGCCAAAATAGTTGGGGGAGCTAGAAATTCCATCGCAAAAGGTGACATATTTCTGAGTTAAAATAAAGGTTCAATGTAATCGGTAAATCACCGAATGTGAACAGCTGGCTCGATCAAGTTTGTCAGCTGAGGTTCAAACAGTTGAAGCCAAGAAAGGGTGAGCTAAAGAGTAAACAACGATCCATCGAATCATAAAGGTGAACTTGACTAACGTCACTGAACAGGTCGCACATGAATTTCAGACTAATTTTCGGGGAAACTATAAATTTTCTAAACGAGAGAGAAAGTATTTTTTTTTATCTATCTAATCTTTAATCTTTTTCATTGTATGAGAATTCAGACTTTTTATGGATTCTAATCTTTCATAATGAGAAGTAGACTCTTTCTACTTTTCTCTTAGTTTTGTGGTTTTGAACAATCTTGTAATTGATAATTGAGGATTGAATTCGAAGTGGTCTTGAAGATTATTACTTATCATAAACACATTAATGGCTGAAAACATCATTGGTATAATGTATTTCTCTTTTATGACGTTTGACTAAAACCCCGAATCTAGGGGTGTGATTATGTAGTTGGGTGTTGATTTAATTTAATGGGTCTAGTGTCTTGCTCTATTTTTTGTCTATTCATTTATGGATTTGATTTATTTAGCAGAGATTTAATTTATGGGTTAAGGTTACAAACTTTATCCTAGCTTAGATCTTTGACTGATGCTTGAAAGAGATTAATTGAAGTGGATAAATAGCTTGATGCCTGCAAACTATGTTTACTTAATGTAGTTTACTTGAAAGAGAAATTATGGTTCAATTATAATTGCCAAATATGCTTGAAAGATAGATTTTATAAGGTATTCGGTTGATTGTGTTTAACATAGATGATACTGAAAGGAGATTCTATGATATGATGCCTTGAGATCGAAAGAAGATTATTGTCATTGGCAATTACCCAACCTATCCAGATTTATCTAGAATTATTGAGCAAGCACTTGTACCCCTATTTGATATTGATACCAACTCCCACACTCCTAGATCGTCTCTTACTCATACCACAACTCTTTTAGTATATTTGGTGGAATCATCCACGCATTCTTCCTAATTGCTACAATGAATCAGTTTGCATTCTTAATTTTCTTATTGAAATCTTTGCATTATATAACTCCTTGTGGGATTCGACCCCAACTCTCTTGTTCGGTATTTTTATTGCTAACGACTGCTTACTGTTATAATTGTTTTAGAGAGTCATTTGAACGTTATTACATAATATTCCCTCTACCCTCTTCTCTCTATAGAGTCAACCAAACATGTGGTTACATATACCGTAATCTATCCTCAACCTCTCTTATAGATGACTTGTTTTTTACTCTTTTTTTTGGGGCACAATATGTGTACAATATGTTTGTTTTCTTTATTCCACACTCATATTTTGAGATACTTTTGTTGTGATATGAATATAAAATATACTAGATAAAAATACTTGTAAATGCTTTAAAAGTTTATCAATTCAAGAGGAATAATATTGGTATCCAATAGAAAAAGAAGAGGGAGAAGAATTAAAACTTGATTGAAATAGAAGCGGGATAGGTTTTGGTTTTATAAAATGAAGCGTTTTATTATTTTAAACTAGTCCGAATAGCGTTAAGACTCTATTACATATTTGATTTATTCAGAACTAATAAGATCCAATAAGAGCTTTATAAGGAAATAAAATAAATGCACTTAATGGGTTAAATCTGAATAATTAAAGTTCATATCTTACAAGCAAATGTACTTAATAGGATGAATCTGAACCATTTAGATTCAGACCTCCATTAAGTACAAACGAATGAGGCCTTAGTCACTTTGACCATATGAGACCCCATCTTTTGCACGAGCTTAAGTTTAACCCACAAGTCCTTAGTGATTTTGAGCCATGACAACCTACATTAGTGGTGATTCACATATCGGGTAAGCCTATGGTTCAATTTGTGTATACTTGAATTCTTTTGTGAGAGTGAGTGAATTTGTTTAATCTATAATACCTTGAATCTATATTCATGATTGTGAGTGGAATTACACCTTCCAAGTGAATGGTGAGGTCTATATTTCAATTGAAATGCATGAATGTAATAAATTGTTGTGAATCCTTAGGGGCAAATTGTGCCATTGATTTAAGATGCTTTGACATTGAGCTTGACTGACCTATTGTCTCTGGATTGTGTGCTTGAAAAAGTTGTTTTAAATGAGAAGGATTTTGAAAGGAATAAAACCATTGTCTTGTATTGATGGTGGAATCAATTCTGAGTTATGTTTGTGTATGTATGTATATATATATATATATTGTTTTGATTCTTTTGTTTTGTTGTTTTTGAGTCATACCGTGTAATTGTGAAAATCATATCTTGGGTGTGGCTTGGAAATTCTATGCTTAGTGAGTACTTTGCTTGAAGAAAATCAATTGTTCAAGCTTAATGGTTTGATGTGTTGGTATTTTACCAATATATTGAACTCATATTCATCGATTATTTCTATGTTTTAATGCTATATTTGTCCTCTTATATGTAGGCATTCCTTAAAAAATAAAGTTTGAAAAATTTTGAGCTTGAAATTGATAAAGCTGATCAGCCTTTGGAACCAGCGACTCGCAAAAGTTGAATGACATCTCGCCAACAAAATGCAGGCATGAATGAAAGGAAAGGCCTTAGGCACATGAACAACTAGCCTAAAAAATCCCTAATAGGCATTTCGTCAATCCAAACACAGGTTCCACTAAAGATGTGGCGAATAGTTTTGAACAATCCTGGACTAGAGTCTCTTTGGTCAAGCGCAAGTTCTTCGACCGAAGTTCAAGGACCAAATCATATCTGAAGGATAACGTGCTCCTTTTTGGAATACTAGTTTTATGGCACGTGTGTATCATATTATTTAGTATAAGATGTTGTAAAATAGAATTAATATGACTAAATTAAAGCTTTTTAGTAAATAATTATAAATTGAAAAAATAGTGGTCAAGTGCTTTTGAATGATTAATATAGATTGTCATAAAGTTAATTATTTTTTTAGACCAAAATGACCAGATTTCATTGAAACATTTCAAAATACATTCAAAATTTTAATATTGTGAGAAAGTGACAGTTCTTTAGTACAATTTTTTTACTTTACTCAATTTCGTAAACAAACTTAACCAGCAAAATAGAACAATCATATCAATATAAAAAAAGTCACCAATATCCTTTCCTCTTGAGGTTATGACTATAAATGATAGATACCATTTAAGTACAATTTTTCTCTTAAATATTAATACTTCAAATTTGATATGTGCAACTATTACCGTAAATAGTGCAATATTTTTATCTTTATACGTAATATATCTTTTACAAAATATTATTACTCAATTAATATTTGAGTAAGGCTATCATAGAGATGTAATTTTACCAAAAGTGTACTTCTATAGAAAATTTCAACACTGTTATAAGTAGAATGTTATAGACAAAAAAAATATAACATAAAAAATTAGTTCTAAAAAAATTTAGGCTGCTACAGTGAAATGTTATTATAACGAATAATGGTTAAATAGATAATTGAGTGTATGTCAAATATTTATCTAGACCAATGTTTCTTTTAGATATATATATATAGTAGCATAATTTAATTTTAATATATGAACTACATCACCTATGTTTAAAAATATTTTATTTCTTTAAGTTTCTACCATATCTTTGTGAAATTGTAGTCTTATCTTTTTTATGCAGCACACATTTCATGTAGTTGTTGTCTGATGAGAGTATCTAGTATCTTATAGAAGTTGTATTATGATATAAAATATTAAAATTTTTCAATAAAAAATATTAATTGATGAATACAATCTAGTTTATTTATTTATAGAAACTTTAATTTGATTTAACATCATTTTGTGATCAAGCACTATTTCTTATCTATTTTTATATAGCTTGCTAGGAGTGTATCTTGTGACATAACATTTTCTTAGATCAAAAGGAACACAAATAACATAAAATTCATACTTAAAAAAATTCAACACAATATAAATATAAAAAAGAATAAATATATGGAACAATTCATAGCCAATATAGAAGGAAGATGAAAATATATGTTCATGCTATATTCACTCTAGTGTTCAATTTGATTGAAATCTCTTGCCACCAACACTTTACTTTCTCCAAAAAATATATTGAAAAATTCATAGCCAATGAAGAAGGAAGACAAAAATATATGTTCATGCTATATTAACCTTAGTGTTCCAAAATTAGGAAGAAATTCCTTCGTTTGAGGTTAAAATAATAAATAAAGGAAAAACAAAGAAGAAATATTTTACCCAGTCATGTGCCTTTTTTCGTATATGTTTATTATTATTGTCTCTCCCACAACTTGATCTATTTATTTTATTAGAAAAAATAATTTACAATGTGTGTATTTGTCATTGTTCACTCATTATGTGAACACTAATTATTAACTTCTATCTCGAATGAAAACGCAAAAGAAATTAATTAAAGAAACAAAACAAGAAAAAGAAATGAAAATTCCCACACACTATATCTAGAAGTTTTCTGTGTGAAACAAAGTTCATAGATAATTGAACATTTCTTTGTTCTCTTCTTTTCTTCTTTAATAGAAACACAATACCTAAATTCCAATACTAAGAACTTTGGTGAAACATATCAATGGATTGGGGATGAATCATGTATGAAAATTGTAAATGATCTCAAATTATCACAGAAAAGAGATCACCAAAAATTTATAAGGAGTGAATGGTTGTGATTTATGACCGAAGAAATATTAAGGCAGAAATTGTCGTGACTATTCGCAGGAAATTAATATTTTTTAATAAATAAAATATATAGGTTAATTAAAAGGCTATTAAGTTTCTAAAATGATATAAATAATATTGAAGTAAGTGTGTGATGAAAATCGTAAGAGGATAATATAATTATAAATCGATGAATGATTTGTTACAATTTGTTCACCAGCTCTTTCTTATGTGGTAGCTCCAATTTCATTGAATTTTGAACTTAATCAACTGTTGCAAATAACACTTGGATATTTTAAGATGTAGAAGAGTAGAAAACCTTAAAAAATTGTAGTTTAAAAGTGAGAGGAAAGCCCTCTTCTTATAGCTAACAAATAGTACTATGAATAGGTACTTATTGTGCCTTATCAGAAAAGTCACAACCCTTCAAAAAAAGTCACTGCTCATAGGAAAAGTCATAGCCCTTTGAAATAGTCACAACTCATCGGATAAGGCACAACTCTTTTGTAAAGTCGCAGCCCTTTGAAAAAGTTAAAATCCTTTGAAAAAGTAACAACTCATGGGAAAAGTCACAATCTGTAAATGTAATAATGGTATCTACTTTTAATATAATGTAATATAATTAAATATATAAAATAAATTGAGTATTTTTAATTGAGGGTATTATAGTGAGGGTATTATAGTAATTCAATATTCATGTTTGGGAGTTCATGCTTTTAAAGTAGTATAGAAGATAGATTTCAAGGATAGAATAGAGATTTGTGTAATTATGTACTATTAATATCTTCTTCCCAATAGGGAATATTGTAGAGAGTCTTCTTTTGGGGGAATTGGTGGTGATAGAAAATAGCTAACTATTTTCTTGCTTGCTAAAGAAGAAGCTCAATTTTGTGTACCTTGCTACGTTTAGATCTCACCTTTTACTATCAATTTTGTCTTGAAATGAGGTATTCCTTCGGATATAACTTATATTTCTTCATTTATGAGTAACTAAATTTGTAGCTAGGGATATGCATGCTTGATGTGGGTGTAAATCCCAATGGGTGTTTATTAAATAGATCTAAAACTGGTTGTTAAGCATGGTCTAATGTTGTCTTGATGTTTTAGTTTAAGAATCTGTCACGGCCCAAAGTATACCCTAGGCGTAACATGACGTATAGGACCTCGAGGGACCCTACACAAGCCACTTAGCATACATCATACATGATAATAAAAAATCAAGAGATTTTAAAAGACAATTCATATCATAAGAGTTAACAGAAAGTAGAGGAAGTCTAACATAGTCTCAAAGACATCTAGTACATCAAGAGTGATTGAGACGTAACTCATGCATCACATTCAATACTGAAAGTAAGGACAATAAGCAATGAAGGGCTCAGTCCTCGGAATATGAGGAATCACCTATCTTCAATCTACTAAATTGATCCCTAGCCACGGAAATGTGAAACGAGAGCGTCAGACCCTACATTAGTGAAACAATGTAGGCAAAAGTATGTGTTAGTACATGGAATATATCAAGTATGATATCATTACATAAAAGGTATGAAATCATGCTAAAAGGTCCTTTACGTGACATCCAATGACCAAGCCAAATCATGAGATAAAAGGGTTAGAAACATAAATTATAAAACATGGTCAATGCAAGCTAACATCTTTAAAACACATGTGACATACTTCTAGGAGTAACCTTAGTTCATTATTGTGTGACATACTTCTAGGAGTAACATGTGACCATGCGAGCTATAACATGGAAATCCAATGTCTACCCTACACCAAAAAGAGGTGTTCTTACATTCCAAGGTAAGAACCATGAACTTCTAGCTTATGTGGATCAACTAGCTAATGTCTACTTAGACAACCTATGGTGGCACATAGTTTATGGGACATGAGTAATCGCTACTTGTCCACTACGTGCTAAGCGTAAATCCCAAGGAATACTCATTAGTCTTAACTTATCTTAACATTCATGAGACACGGGTATTCACTGCTTGTCTTATCATTGGAGGTCATGGGTAATCATGTCCTCATTATCTATGGAAGGGTACATCAAGTAGCCAATCCAAGCCAAGTTTCATTAGAATAGCTCCTTAAATCTTTATTCATCTTAGGTGAGAAAACCTTTCAACCTTAGGAATTCTTTATTTGAGAAATCCTTTCACAACAACAATAATAATATTGATGCTTCACTCTCAAAGCAAATCTTAAATCGTTTTCATCAATTTCATAAAAAAATGTGTATCTTAATAAAGTCATCTTTCATGATTCAAAATCTTCTTCGTATAATCAATTCTAGAAAATGTGGATCATGAATGGGTTCATATTAATTTAACTCAAAACATGCAATTATCTCAATTCATGCATAAAAAGGCATAAAACTTTAAATTAGATCATGATTGAAAAGAACCCATGAGATTGAGTAAAAACCCTAACTTCCATTTGAGATTCTACCTTGCAAAATTGGAGAATTTAAGGACCCTATGGGGGAAAGGACTCCATAGGTGAATACTATCATACCTTGATGCCAAGAGCTTACAATCAATGGTGAATTTGGAGACTTGACTTTGAAACGTTAGCCTTCTTCTTCAAGCTTTTATAGAGAGAAATATTTGGGGAAGAACTTTGATCAACTTTGAGAATCTATAAGAATGAGTTCAATTGGGAAAATTTGGGGGTAAAAAATGTTTATATAGGGTCTATAATAGAAGGTAAAACGACGTAGTATTGGGTTAGAATAATTTTTAAAAAAATCCAAAAGCCCCTTTAAAATAACTGTCGACCTCACCAATGACTTGACCTACGGTCCATAGTTCTCACCATGGACTGTCCTGGTCGATCGTTGGTGGGTACAGAGACCATTGTTTTTGATTCCTAATGACAATACCCCATGTACGCTCCATGGGTTCACCTAAGGACCGTACAGCACAGTCGTGGGTCCCAACTTTTGATCCTAAAATTTCTCTAAGTTTGGGACTCACCTACGAGACCTACCTACGACTCATGCATTGGATGACGGACCATCCTGGTGAACCGTTTAAAAGTACTGGGACTTTGACATTTTAAGAAAACTTTTTACTTGCCAACCATGGTCCCACCTACGGTCCATGTGTCAGTTCATGGACCGTCTTTGGTTCCGTTGGTACTGGCACCAGTTCCAGAAACCTTCAATTTTCCATCTTTTAAAATCTAAGGTATTACAAAACCACTGGTTAGAGACATTGATTGATATCTCTAAGATTATTTTGGCTTGAGAAAGCAAAATGAAGTTGGGTAAGACTAATTAGTGCGAATTTGATGAAATTAGTCATTGGATTAGAACTAGAGTTAGTCTAATCCAACTAATTTCTCATTTAAGGTTATAAATTACGAATAGTCTATCCACTCAAGTTGTTTTTGGTGTTTTATTGGTAAGGGTCTTGGAGTTCAAGAGAATCCAAGGGACATACATTTGATAGTTTGAGAGAATATTGAATGCAGACTAGACCAAATGTTATCCATATGACGACCAATTTCGAATTAGTTATTTTTTAATATTGTGTTGAAACCCCATCGCACTGTACACGCCCCCTAGTAGTCTACAATCTTGGTAAAAATTGAGCCACAATTTGGGTTCAAACTTCAAGTCATGATGAAAGATCTATCCTCCCTTAGTCTCCTAAGTTGGTTGGTCCTTTGCTATGGTGTTTGCGACCCATTAGAGGTGATTTCCATTGGAGGCAACTTTCTCTGCGAACACATACCTTTTTTTAATTAGCTCAACCTAGAGTAGGGAACTAATAGTTGTCGGTGTGATGTCAACCTCCACACCATGCATAAGCACATAATATAAGTTGGGGTATTTATCCACTGGACCACGAATGCCTATCATCTGTTGTCATACCAGATATGGGGTCTAGAACTCAATGACAACTTTTGGGGATAATTCTTATGGTGAATTAACAAGATGTATTCAGTTATTCATAATTAGCTGCTAGACAATGTTCAAGAATTCCTCCCCTGGGCCAACTATATTAAACCACTTTTCCGACTTGAATATCCCGTTTGTCTTGGAGAAAGTGTACCTCTTCTTCATCTCCCTGATTCCAAAAATGATGCGCTTTTTCCTCATTGATAGTGTTCTAGGGATCCTTGTTTTTGGTTTTGCTTTAGGAGGAGGAGTAGGACTCGCGTTTATGCTTACTAGATTGACCTCTGTGAGAAGTCATGATCTATAAGAAGAACTATGAGGCAACACTAAAAACTACATAATTTAGGTATTTTTATTAAGAAATAAAGAAAACACTAAAAGAACACACTAGCATCGACATTTGACCGGCGGTTTGCAGATGCAAAATTGTACACCGCATATGGAACCACCGGCTACCAAGCCTGGAAACATTTTAAGCCAACCATTATTTTACCAATGAAGACTTGTAGCCAGAAGGTAAAACGTCGGTCCAATTAAGTGAAATGTTTAGATTCCTAACTTAACTGATGTTTCACACACGAAATGCAGGCAACATTTGCTTAAACCCAATGTATCATGGAGGCCATCTCGACCAAAAAATGTTCTTTTCACTCCAACAATTCAGCGAACATGTCCAACAGGTACTCAGACTTCCCAAAATGATTCACAATTCAATTTAAAGTAATCTAGATGATTTCCCTTAGCAGGAATGTAACCCCATCTATCATTGGGCACCATTAAGAAACACATGAAAGACATTCAACATATTCACACCTCTCATTCACAATTTCAACCTCACAACAAGTAATCGGTCATTCAAAGCTTTTCTACAACAATAATAGATGCTTCTCAAGCAATTTTCACAACAAGAAATTAAAGAATTTACGCAATGACAAATCTACCCTTAGGAATGACGTCACCCAACCCATCATTGGGACAATTCATGCACTGCATAAAATCAAATGGATTACTCATACTTTATCCCTAACTAGAATTTTGACTAATCTAAACAAGATTTCACATGCATTTTTACCCATTCAAGTTCAAACAAACAAGATATACTCATTAATAGCTCCAAAACCCTTTTCTTAGCAACAAAATTTGAGTGCAATAATACATGGGCTTTGGGAAAATCAGTACTAGCACAAAATCAATTACTCATTTCAATATTATGAAAGCTTAAAACTTGAAAGATATAACAACAGAGAGAAGATTGATATATTAGTGACTAAAACTTTAGAGCTTCAATGGAGTTCTTGAATTCTTGAACTAAAAGAGTGAGAGGACATTGAAAATTTTGGATTTAGATATAGAGAAAGGGGTTTGAGTGAGTAAAGAAAAAGAGGAATGGTTGGTCTTATAGAAGGCAAAGGGAGTTGGAAGTTGGAGTGTTGTATGGATAAGTGGGGAGAGTCATATGGGGAAGTGGAGAGCGTGGTTAATGAAGGAGGAGGAAGAATTAGGGTTGAAGACCATTGTGGTTTTAGGAAACAGAAAGTAAAATTCAATCTGTTTATCCATATGTCAAAATTTAAACCTCTTAAAATAACTTGACCTTCATTGATAGGAGGTTCACTCCACCCACTTCTGAGGTGTAGGTTCCACGCAGACGCTTAAATTTCTTTCTTGTGCACTTTGTTACATTGGTTACATGAACGATGGTGTATGGTTTTGAATCAGTGATCCCCCGATCTAGCATAGGTTCCTATTTTTTTCTTATCAGGTTACTATTTCATATCAACATTTTACTAGCATTGTACAATATTCAACTGGTGTTTAACCAATCTGGCGTTGATGGTTGTAACGATAATTTTTCATGATTTTCCCTACACATCCTTTCGCTCCCCTTAAATTAACCAAAGACAAGAAAACTGTAGTAAATATAAATAAAAGACACTTGGGGTTGCCTCCATAAAGTGCTTGATTTAATGTCGTTGCATGATACAAGTACCTCAAACTCAACCGATATTCATTGGTACTTCTTCTTCCCATGGACCTTCAACAAACCTGTAGACGAACTCAAACAGAGACACCACTCTACATTCATCAGGTGGCTTCATAGGAGTGGATAGACTAAATGTCACCTCATCTTCTCCAAATTAAAATTTGAGTTCTCCTAGATCAAAATCCACTAGTGCGCTACCCGTGGTGAGAAATGGTTGGCCTAAAATTACAAGCACCTTAATATCCACGTTTCAATTCAGAATTTCAGAAATGGTGCAAAAGAATGAATTTATCAACTTTGACTAATATGTGAAATAGTATACCCACTGACTTCTTAGTAGAGTTATCCGCTATTAAAAACTTCATTGTAGTGAGCTTGGGATTGTTGAGACCCAATTTCTTGAAAATCACAAAGGACATGAATTTTATATTGTCGAACTTGTGCACCCCAATGGTACACATAATAGTAGAAGAAAGGTCAGCCCATCTATCATTGGGAACCATTAAGCAATATACGAAAGATAGTCAACAAATTCACAACTCTCATTCGCAATTTCAACCTCACCATAAGTAATCGGTCATTCAAAGCTTTTCTACAACAATAATAGATGCTTCTCAAGCAATTTTCACAACAAGAAATTAAAGAATTTACGCAATGACAAATCTACCCTTAGGAATGACGTCACCCAACCCATCATTGGGACAATTCATGCACTGCATAAAATCAAATGGATTACTCATACTTTATCCCTAACTAGAATTTTGACTAATCTAAACAAGATTTCACATGCATTTTTACCCATTCAAGTTCAAACAAACAAGATATACTCATTAATAGCTCCAAAACCCTTTTCTTAGCAACAAAATTTGAGTGCAATAATACATGGGCTTTGGGAAAATCAGTACTAGCACAAAATCAATTACTCATTTCAATATTATGAAAGCTTAAAACTTGAAAGATATAACAACAGAGAGAAGATTGATATATTAGTGACTAAAACTTTAGAGCTTCAATGGTGTTCTTGAATTCTTGAACTAAAAGAGTGAGAGGACCTTGAAAATTTTGGATTTAGATATAGAGAAAGGGGTTTGAGTGAGTAAAGAAAAAGAGGAATGGTTGGTCTTATAGAAGGCAAAGGGAGTTGGAAGTTGGAGTGTTGTATGGATAAGTGGGGAGAGTCATATGGGGAAGTGGAGAGCGTGGTGAATGAAGGAGGAGGAAGAAGTAGGGTGTAAGACCATTGTGGTTTTAGGAAACGGAGAGTAAAATTCAATGTGTTTATCCATATGTCAAAATTTAAACCTCTTAAAATAACTTGACCTTCATTGATAGGAGGTTCACTCCACCCACCTCCGAGATGTAGGTTCTACGCAGACACTTAAATTTCTTTCTTGTGCACTTTGTTACATTGGTTACATGACCGATGGTGTATGGTTTTGAATCAGTGATCCCCCGATCTAGCATAGGTTCCTATTTTTTTCTTATGAGGTTACTATTTCATAACAACATTTTACTAGCATTTTACAATACTCAACTGGTGTTTAACCAATCTGGCGTTGATGGTTATAATGATAATTTTTCATGATTTTCCCTACACATCCTTTCGCACCCCTTAAATTAACCAAAGATAAGAAAACTGTAGTAAATATAAATAAAAGACACTTGGGGTTGCCTCCATAAAGTGCTTGATTTAATGTCGTTGCATGATACAAGTACCTCAAACTCAACCGATATTCATTGGCACTTCTTCTTCCCATGGACCTTTAGCAAACCTGTCGTTGAACTCAAACACAGACACCACTCTACATTCATTAGGTGGCTTCATAGGAGTGCATAGACAAAATGTCACCTCATCTTCTCCAAATTAAAATTTGAGTTCTCCTAGATCAAAATCCACTAGTGTGCTACCCGTGGTGAGAAATGGTTGGCCTAAATATACAAGCACCTTAATATCCACGTTTCAATTCAGAATTTCATTCAGAATTTCAGAAATGCTCCAAAAGAATGAATTTATCAACTTTGACTAATACGTGAAATAGTATACACACTGACTTCCTAGTAGAGTGATCCGCTAATAAAAACTTCATTGGAGTGAACTTGGGATTGTTGAGACCCAATTTATTGAAAATCACAAAGGACATGAATTTGATATTGTCGAACTTGTGCACCCCAATGGTACACATAATAGTAGTAGGAATTTCACCCCATAAATCATTGGGAACCATTAAGCAATACACGAAAGATTGTCAACATATTCACAACTCTCATTCGCAATTTCAACCTCACCACAAGTAATCGGTCATTCAAAGGTTTTCTTCAATAATAATAGATGCTTCTCAAGAAATTTTCACAACCAGAAATTAAAGAATTTACGTAATAAAAAATTTAACCTTAGGAATGACGTCACCCAACCCATTGTTGGGACAATTCATGCACTACATAAGATCAAATGGATTACTCATACATCATCCCAACTAAAATTTTGAGTAATCTAAAGAAGATTTCACATGCATTTTTAACAATTCAAATTCAAACAAACAAGATATATTTATTAATAGCACGAAAACCCTTTTCTTAGCAACAAAATTTCAGTGCAGTAATACACGGGCAATGGGAAGATCAGTACTAGAGAAAGGGGTTTGAGTGAGGAAGGAAAAAGGGGAACGGTTGGAATTATAGAAGGCAAAGGGAGTTGGAAGTTGGAGTGTTGTATAGATAAGTGGGGAGGGCCATATGGGGAAGTGGAGAGTGTGGTGAATGAAGGAGGAGGAATAAGTAAGGTTTAAGACCCTTGGGGTTTTAGGAAAGGGAGAGGAAAATCCAATGTATTCTTCCATATGTCAAAATAAAAACCTTTTAAAAAAACTTGACCTTCATTGATAGCAGGTTCACTCCAACCCACCTCCGAGATGTAGGTTCCACGCAGAAGCTTAAATTTATTTCTTGTGCACTTTGTTACATTGGTTACATAACCGATGGTGTATGGTTTTGAATCAGTGATCCCCCGATCTAGCATAGGTTCCTATTTTTTTCTTATCGGGTTACTATTTCATATCAACATTTTACTGGCATTGTACAATTCTCAACTGGTGTTTCACCAATCTGGCATTGATGGCTATAACGATAATTTTTCATGATTTTCCCTAGATATCCTTTCGCACCCCTTAAATTAACCAAAGACAAGAAAAGTGTAGTAAATATAAATAAAAGACATTTGTGGTTGCCTCCATAAAGTTCTTGATTTAATGTCGTTGCATAATACAAGTACCTCAAACTCAACCGATATTCATTGGCACTTCTTCTTTTCATGGACCTTCAACAAACCTGTCGACGAACTCAAACACATACACCACTCTACATTCATTAGGTGCCTTCATAGAAGTGCATAGACTAAATGTCACCTCTTCTTCTCCAAATTAAAATTTTAGTTCTCCTAGATCAAAATCCACTAGTGTGCTACCCGTGGTGAGAAATGGTTGGCCTAAATATACAAGTACCTTAATATCGACGTTTCAATTCAGAATTTCAGAAATGGTCCAAAAGAATGAATTTATCAACTTTGACTAATATGTGAAATAGTATACCCACTGACTTCCTAGTAGAGTGATCCGCAATTAAAAACTTCATTGGAGTGAGCTTGGGATTGTTGAGACCCAATTTCTTGAAAATCACAAAGGACATGAATTTGATATTGTCGAACTTGTGCACCCCAATGGTGCACATAATAGTAGTAGGAATTTCACCCCATATATCATTGGGAACCATTAAGCAATACACGAAAGATTATCAACATATTCACAACTCTCATTCCCAATTTCAACCTCACCACAAATAATCGGTCATTCAAAGGTTTTCTTCAATAATAATAGATGCTTCTCAAGAAATTTTCACAACCAGAAATTAAAGAATTTACGTAATAAAAAATTTAATCTTAGGAATGACGTCACCCAACCCATTGTTGGGACAATTCATGCACTACATAAGATCAAATGGATTACTCATACTTCATCCCAACTAAAATTTTGAGTAATCTAAAGAAGATTTCATATTCATTTTTACACATTCAAGTTCAAACAAACAAGATATATTTATTAATAGCACGAAAACCCTTTTCTTAGCAAAAAAATTTCAGTGCAATAATACACGGGCTAGGGGAAGATCAGTACTAGAGATAGGGGTTTGAGTGAGGAAGGAAAAAGGGGAATGGTTGGAATTATAGAAGGCAAAGGGAGTTGGAAGTTGGAGTGTTGTATAGATAAGTGGGGAGGGTCATATGGGGAAGTGGAGAGTGTGGTGAATGAAGGAGGAGGAACAAGTAGGGTTTAAGACCCATGGGGTTTTACGAAAGGGAGAGGAAAATCCAATGTGTTCATCCATATGTCAAAATAAAAACCTTTTAAAAAAACTTGACCTTAATTGATAGGTGGTTCACTCCAACCCACCTCTGAGATGTAGGTTCCACGCAGACGCTTAAATTTCTTTCTTGTGCACTTTGTTACATTGGTTACATGACCGATGGTGTATGGTTTTGAATCAGTGATCCCCCGATCTAGCATAGGTTCCTATTTTTTTCTTATCGGGTTACTATTTCATATCAACATTTTACTGGCATTGTACAATTCTCAACTGGTGTTTCACCAATCTAGCATTGATGGCTATAATGATAATTTTTCATGATTTTCCCTAGACATCCTTTCGCACCCCTTAAATTAACCAAAGACAAGAAAAGTGTAGTAAATATAAATAAAAGACATTTGGGGTTGCCTTTATAAAGTTCTTGATTTAATGTCGTTGCATAATACAAGTACCTCAAACTCAACCGATATTCATTGGCACTTCTTCTTTCCATGGACCTTCAACAAACCTGTCGACGAACTCAAAGTGTCACCTCATCTTCTCCAAGTTAAAATTTGAGTTCTCCTAGATCAAAATCCTCTAGTGTTCTACCCGTGGAGAGAAATGGTTGGCCTAAAATTATAAGTACCGTAATATCCACGTTGCAACTCAGAATTTCAAAAATTGTCCAAAGGAATGAATTTATCAACTTTGACTAATATGTCAAATAGTATACCCACTAACTTCTTAGTAGAGTGATCAGCTATTAAAAACATTATTGGAGTGAGGTTGGGATTATTGAGACCCAATTTCTTGATAATCACAAAGGACATGAATTTGATATTGTCGAATTTGTTGCACATAATAGTAGCAGGAATGTCACCACATCTATCATTGGGAACCATTAAGCAATACACGAAAGATATTCAACAAATTCATAGCTCTCATTCACAATTTCAACCTCACTACAAGTAATCGGTCATTAAAAGCTTTTCTACAACAATAATAGATGCTTCTCAAGCAATTTTCATAACCAGTAATTAAAGAATTTACTTAATATCAAATTTACCCTTAGGAATAATGTCACCCAACCCATCATTGGGACAATTGATGCACTATATAAAATCAAATGGATTACTCATACTTCATCCCTAACTAAAATTTTGAGTAATCTAAACAAGATTTCACATGCATTTCTACCCATTCAAGTTCAAACAAACAAGATTTACTTATTAATAGCACCAAAACCCTTTTATTAGCAACAAAATTTGAGTGCAATAACACATTGGCTTTGGGAAAATCAGTACTAGCACAACATCATTTATTCATTTCAATATTATGAAAGCTTAAAACTTGAAAAATATAACAACAGATAGAAGATTAATATATTAGTGACTAAAACTTTTGAGCTTCAATGGAGTTCTTGAACTTTTGAACTAAAAGAGTGATAGGAGCTTGAAAATTTTGGATTTAGTGATTGAAAAAGGGGTTTTAGTAAGGAAGGAAAAAGAGGAATGGTTGGTATTATAGAAGGTAAAGGGAGGTGGAAGTTGGAGTGTTGTATGGATAAGTGGGGAGAGTCATATGGGGAAGTAGACAGTCTGGTGAATGAAGGAGGAGGAAGAAGTAGGGTTTAAGACCCTTGGGGTTTTAGGAAAGGGAGATGAAAATCCAATGTGTTCTTCCATATGTCAAAATTTAAACCTCTTAAAAAAACTTGACTTTCATTGATAGGTGGTTCACTCCACCCACCTCTGAGATGTAGGTTCAATGCAGACGCTTAAATTTCTTTCCTGTGCACTTTGTTACATTGGTTACATGACCGATGGTGTATGGTTTTGAATCAGTGTTCCCCCGATCTAGCATAGGTTCCTATTTTTTTCTTATCGGGTTACTATTTCATATTAACATATTACTCGTATTATACAATTCTCAACTGGTGTTTCACCAATCAGGTGTTGATGGTTATAATGATAATTTTTCATGATTTTCCCTAGACATTCTTTCGCACCCCTTAAAATAATCAAAGACAACAAAAGTGTAGTAAATATAAATAAAGGATACTTGGGGTTGCCTCCATAAGTGCTTTATTTAATGTTGTTGCATGATACAAGTACCTCAAACTCAACCGATATTCATTGGCACTTCTTCTTTCCATGGACCTTCAACAAACCTGTTGACGAACTCAAACACATACACCAATATACATTCATTAGGTGGCTTCATAGTTGTGCATACACTAAATGTCACCTCATCTTCTCCAAGGTAAAATTTGTGTTATCCTAGATTAAAATCCACTAGTGTGCTACCCGTGGCGAGAAATGGTTGGCCTAAAATTATAATCACCTTAATATCCACGTTGCAATTCAGAATTTCAAAAATTATCCAAAGGAATGAATTTATCAACTTTGACTACTATGTCAAATAGTATACCCACTGACTTCTTAGTAGAGTGATCAGCTATTAAAAACTTCATTGGAGTGAGGTTAGGATTATTGAGACCCAATTTCTTCAAAATCACAAAGGACAAGAATTTGATATTGTCGAATTTGTGCAGCCCAATTGTGCACATAATAGTAGCAGGAATGTCACCCCATTTATCATTGGGAACCATTAAGCAATACACGAAAGATATTCAACATATTCACAGCTCTCATTCGCAATTTCAACCTCACTACAAGTAATTGGTCATTCAAAGCTTTTCTACAACAATAATAGATGCTTCTCAAGCAATTTTCAGAACCATAAAATAAAGAATTTACATAATGAAAAATTTACCCTTAGGAATGACGTCACCCAACCCATCATTGTGACAATTCATGCACTATATAAAATCAAATGGATTACTCATACTTCATCCCCAACTAAAAATTTTCGTAATCTAAACAAGATTTCACATGCATTTCTACCCATTCAAGTTCAAACAAACAAGATTTACTCATTAATAGCACCAAAACCCTTTTATTAGCAACAAAATTTGAGTGCAATAACACATGGGCTATGGTTAAATTAGTACTAGCACAAAATCATTTACTCATTTCAATATTATGAAAGCTTAAAACTTGAAAAATATAACAACAGATAGAAGATTTAGAGATTAGTGACTAAAACTTGAGAGCTTCAATAGAGTTCTTGAATTTTTGAACTAAAAAAGTGGTAGGACCTTTAAAATTTTGGATTTAGAGATACAGAAAGGGGTTTGAGTGAGGAAGGAAAAAGGGGAATGTTGGTATTATAGAACGGAAAGGGAGTTGGAAGTTGGAGTGTTGTATGGATAAGTAGGGAGAGTCATATAGGGAAGTGGAGAGTGTGGTGAATGAAGGAGGAAGAAGAATTAGGGTTTAAGACCTTTGGGGTTTTTAGAAAGGGAGATGAAAATCTAATGTGTTCTTCCATAAGTCAAAATTTAAACCTCTTAAAAAAACATGACTTTCATTGATAGGTGGTTCACTCCACCCACCTCCGAGATATAAGTTGAACACAGACGCTTAAATTTCTTTCCTATGTACTTTGCTACATTGGTTACAGGACTGATGGTGTATGCTTTTGAATCAGTGATCCCCCGATCTACCATAGGTTCCTATTTTTTTCTTATCGGGTTGCTATTTCATATCAACATTTTACTGGCATTGTACAATTGTCAACTAGTATTTCACCAATCTGGCGTTGATGGTTATAACAATAATTTTTCAAGATTTTCCCTAGACATCTTTTTGCACCCCTTAAAGTAACCAAAGACAACAAAAGTGAAGTAAATATAAATAAAAGACACTTGGGGTTGCCTCCATAAAGTGCTTGATTTAATGTCGTTGCATGATACAAGTACCTCAAACTCAACCGATATTCATTGGCTCTTTTTCTACCCATGGACCTTCAACAAACCTGTCGACGAACTCAAAAACAGACACCACTCTACATTCATCAGGTGGCTTCATAGGAGTGCATAGACTAAATGTCACCTCATCTTCTCCAAGTTAAAATTTGAGCTCTCCTAGATCAAAATCCACTAGTGTGCTACCCGTGGCGAGAAATAGTTGGCCTAAAATTATAGGCACCTTTATATCCACATTGCAATCCAGAATTTCAAAAATTGTCCAAAAGAATGAATTTATCAACTTTGAATAATATGCCAAATAGTATACCCACTGACTTCTTAGTAGAGTTATCCACCATTAAAAACTTCATTGGAATGAACTTGGGATTGTTGAGACCCAATTTCTTGAAAATCACAAAGGACATGAATTTGATATTGTCGAACTTATGCACCCAATGGTTCACATAATAGTAGCACTCTCAAATCTTTTATTTTTGAGACCAAATTGATGGACATCACATCACTACCATAATTGAAAACTTCAATTGTACCCACATCAATCACTCTCTTCTACTTTAACAACTCTTTCATAAATTTTGAATACCCGTACGTTTGCAAGAGAGCACTAACCAACAATATGACAGACAAATTGTTGAATAGATCAACATTTTTTTTGAATTGATTGTCCTCTTTCTTCTAAGATAATTATGTGCTCAAGAGTATATTCATATTTTGAATCTAATCAAATTTTCCCTACTCTCGGGGTAATTCATATTGAGATAAAGTAGGATGTCAAGGCTACCGGGATTAAGAAGTGAATGTGAACTATGGGTGTGTTTGATCGTGCCCCTGCCCCTTAAGCCAAATCCTGATGTACGTATTCTCACACTTTCAGGACATGCCTCTAACACAGATGAATGACTCCATAGGCCTTCCCTACCTACCACTACCCTCAGACCAAATGGCTTTCAAAAGCTTGCAAATGTGACATATGCCAACATGAATCAAATCACTTGGGTTGCCAAAGATCTCTCATCTCTTATTAATAAATCAATAAAAAAGTGATGTAAATAGTTGTCGATAGTGTGAAAAATGTGTGCAAACGAGCTGATGTAAAAGAGGGTGTAGTGGCTTTTCTATGATTTGACATGCATGCAATGAAAGGGTAAGACTTGATGATATTTAGGGAAATGAACTTCCTTGATGAATCATTGGCTTCTTAAAGAGATATGTCGGTTTTGGTGGATGATTTACTAGGCAGCTTGGGCATCAGTGTAGACCAACGTTCTGATGAAGAGGATGAGAAGCTCTAGGAGGTGCTAAAGGATTCATTGGCCACATCTCACTCTTGAGAAGGAAGATCAGGATATAACTTGCATGCTAATCACGGGAGCATAACTCCGATTAGCTGACATACAATGTTTGTTGTTTACCCATTTATCTTTTGTTTCTAGGAGAACATTGCTTGTTTCTTAGTTGAGGGTGGTTGAATGTTTTGGATTTGGCTTTTCTTTTTGTACCCTTGTCGGGCTTGATTAGGGTAATGTTTTGGATGATCTTTATGTTGGCCCACATCAAGCATATTTGATGCTTAATTTGCACCTTTGTTGGGCTTGAAATCTTATGATGATTGTGTGTTGCTTTGATGTCGGGTTGGTCTTATACGTCAACTATTTTACACTCAGACTAACAAAATGCGCTTAGAGCCCTCGCTGGTCCTTTTTTGCAAATGATCCGTCAGAGAGCGATTCAATGTTGCCATTGCTAATAGTAATTGGTTAAATAAAATCTAAGGGTTTTCTTTATACCATGATTCTTTCTCAAGGAGAAAATCATTTTTTGTTCTTTTTTCTTTACCGCATTGAGTTGGCATTTCTCTATGATAGGTTGATAAGTGAATTTTTAAAGAGAAAAGGCCAAGCTTTAGTTTTATTGAGAGTCCATGTCTTGTCTCAAGCTGGAACACGGAAATTTTGATTGGTAAAGGATTTTGAAAATTTAGAAAAAGGGAAAAAGTGCAATTGAAAGCACTCTCTTGTCATTGATTTATATTCTATGTTTGGCTTTTTGATGTCATAGTTTGTCAATAATAATTTATTTTAAAGAATTTTGAGAATTTCTATTTACTCATGTCTTGTGTGGTCTTATTGTAGTTCGTTCTTGTATATGTATGTTGATGAGTCCACTATTTGGACTCATTTAGGGCTTTATTTAGATAGATTTAATGTCCTCAAATTCTTATTTTGTGTCAATAATGATGTAAAATCCTTATTTTTTAGATATTTGGATTGAGGAACAAAACATGGACACTAACGAGCAAAAACAACAAGGCAGCTGAAAAAACAAAGAAAATAAGGCTTGTTGATTGATGAGTCCACGATATGGACTCATTTAGGGCTTTATTTTAATAGATTTAGTGTCCTCAAATGCATATTTTGTCTCAATACTGATGAAAATCCTTGAGCTTCAGGTATTTGGAGTTTGAGGCAAATAATGGACACAACTTGGCAAAAAGGAACAAGGCGGCTGAAAAGATGAAGAAAAGAAGGCCTGAGGATCGCCTAATGCATTAGGCGAGTCGCCGAATGGCCCTAATCTCTCCCAAATTTCCAGTGTGCTGATCCCTGAAGGAAAAGATCAAGTTGGCGATGAAAGAGAGCATTTGGTGCATCGCCGAACAGTTCTGTGAAGCAACACCATATCACCCATGACTCAAAATGCTAAGATGGTGAAGGCAAAATCTGAAAGGCGATGAACCAGACCAAAGGGCAGATTGCCGAGTGCATCGGCGATCCCAACTAACTGCGTCGAGTGGTCCTTCACAACACAAATTTTTGAAACTATAAATACCCATTTAAATCTGTAGCTTAGTATCAAGTTGTAGCGAATTATTACTGATTTTTAGAATATTTTCAGTTTTAGTTCTTAGAGTTTTTGGGAGACATTGTTCTTGCGCTTGAAGGTTTTCAACTCCAAGAAATTGCAAATGGGTCTTGAAGAATCTTCATCCTTAACGTGTTTAAAGACATTATTTATCGTACCCATTTGATGGAAACACTTTTTGATATTGATTTCTATCTCTTTTTCATGTCTACCTAAAACCCCAATTCTTGGGTTGTGATTATGTGAATATGGGTTAAATTTAATGTTGGGTATTGCTTATTGATAGTCTATTTGCTGTGTAAATGTGATTTCGTTTAGTAGTTGTGTTTCAACTTAATGAAATTGTAGTTGCAAATACGATTTCATCTTCGTGTTTTTGGCTTGCGAGAGAGAGAGGTTTTATAACCAAGACTACTAAATCGATAGCCTGTGGTTATTGGGTCATTGTGGGTTCAGCTCGAGAGAGTGAATCCTAAGAATTTTCCCACACATTCAGCTCGAGGGAGTGAATGGGCTAAGGTGAAGGCTGTGCTTGATTGCTACAACTCGGTGTTCAAGAGAAACTGAGTTGAATCGGGGAAATTTGTTCGAGAGAAAATTTACCCCTACTAAAGTCTAGCTTAGTCACAAATGTTCAGCGATTTACTATCAATAGCATTTACCCGATTGTTTATTTTATCCCATACTCCTATCACATCCCGAGAATCTCATCTCCCTATTTCGCATCTTTATATTTTTGTTGTTTTTTTTCTTAGTTTCATACAAACCCCCCATTGATAATTGACATTTGTGTCACCTTTAGATTTAACATGTTTTTATTCGTAAATATTTATAGCTATGATTGATTAGAACTAAAGTTTACTTTTCTATTTGATTCTCGAATACTAACCGCTCCCTATGAGAATGATCCCACCCTTGGTTGGGTTATATTACTACTCGCGATCGTTGGCACTTTGGAATTAGTGTCCTGATACGTGAAGTCAAAATGGCGCCTCTGTCGGGGAGTGGTGTTAGTTAAGAATCTTTAGTTAAGTAGAATTTTCGTTCTTGTTAGTTGTAGTTTTACTAATTTAACTTTTAGTTTTGTTTTGCTTGTTTGAGCTTTGAAACAGAGGAGATGAATATGTCGAGCAGTACTCGCGGGCAAATGGAGTTTCCTCTATTAGAAGTAATGATGTTCAGGGATCACATTCTAACCTTCAAACAATTGGAAGGTGAATAGATTCATGAGGCATGGGAAAGGTTTAAAGAGCTATTAGTTCAATGCCCAACTCCTGAAATTCCCGATATAGTCCTCTTAGATTGCTTATACAAAAGTCTTGGTCCCAGAAATAAGGCAGGCTGACCAACTCATTCCGGGTGGTATTACACAACATCCCTATGAGAAAGCAGCCCACCTTCTTGATCACATGGCTGAAACAAATCATGAAGTAGAGAAGGACTTCATGTTGGCCGCACTGATGACTCAGATGGATGAGTTGGCCAAAAAGATGGCGGAGATTGAAGTCCAATGCAAAAGGAAGGACATATACGTCCCTCCTCATGAGCGAAGAAGGCCCAAGGACAATGAGGGTAAACGTGTCAAAGGAATGCTCTCAATCATTCTCCACAAGGTAAATGAGCATGATAGAGTGCTGGAAGAGATGTCGGAGAACATCGAAGTGATGAAACAGATGATTGGTTCTCATTCCAGATCCATTCAGTTGCTCGAGAACCTTACGGGTCATGTGATGCCTCATCTCCACCCGCCACAAAATATGGGGTTGCCAAGTAATGATATGGCTAACCCCAAGAATGAAGTATGAGTGTTGACTTGCGTCGTGCCATGACGTTAACTAAGGCTTCTTGGGAGGCAACCCAAGGTTTTATCTTTTTGATTTGTCATTCTAGAATAAAGGTGTGTTGATTGTGTAGGTTAAGGTGTGGGAGTTGTTCAAAGAGTACAGGTCGGAGAACCAAAAGACCAGGAGGTACATCACCAACGTGGTCGGCGACTCTAACCTAGACCGATGTTAGACTCAAGACAAATTCAAATGAGAGTTTGTAAGACTCGGCGAGCCAGTGAAATTATTGGCGAGTCACCGAATGGGTCAGCGATGCCATTTTAGTCTGCCAGCTCAATATGACTGAAGGTGCTATATAATTTGGCGAGGCAAGGGATCATTTCATGAGTCATCGAATGGGTCGGTGATCACGACTAATGTCACCGAATGGGTGTGAACTAGACGGTCTTTAAAAAGGTGTAATGGTTTAAACTTCCAACTCTTTCACTTTCCCTCTCTTTTAATCTTCCAAATCTCGCACCAATTTAGTATTTTGAATATTTTTGCATTTCCTAAGTGTTGTATTCATTGACTGTGCTCAGAGTTGGAAAACTTTGCCACCTAGCATTTCAAATTTTGTATTGTTCGGCAAAAGAGGTTGGTTTTCCGAACCCCATGTTAATTTTTATCGCATTTTGTACTCATTTGCAGATGATCTTATCTTAGTGATGTATGTTGGGCCCCTCTGATGGGATTAGAATGTTTGATTGCCGGTTATAATTTGATAATCTTGCCCATATTGTTTTGATCATCGAATGCCCATAAATTTGTGCCTTAAACTAAGTTCAATTTTGTGGGGTCATGCTTGCATGTTGGTTAGATTGGTTAGGTAAAGTCTGAGTAGCCTGTATTTGTGCTAAATGCCAAAAATTGCACAATGATAGAGTGGATGAAACCATTCTTAAGGGCAAAAGTCGTCAAATGGCCAAATTTGGAAACTAGGAGAAATCTGAGTATCCCGGGGTGATGGGTGTTATGGGTCTAAACTTCATTTAACTAGTGCATCCTTTGATTTTGTTTTCGGGGGTTGCGGGGTTAAATTCGAGAAGTTGGGTTTAAAATAGGCACGTTGGGCTATTTGGCAAGCTGGGTCGAGCTAGCCGAACCACTCGGCGGTTCGCCTACTGTCCCCATCTCACCTTTAATTTCATGTTTTATTTGATGATTGACTTTGTAACTTTCGGCAAGACACTAGAGGTAGCCGAAAGCACTCGGCGACTCACCAAAAGTCTTCTTTATCGCCCTTTGTCTGCACCCCTTAGCCCTTTGGCACTGGACCTTTCGGCAGGTTAGCCATTGCTCGTCAAAAGCTATCAGCAATTCACCGGAAGGGACTTCCCATTGCCAACTTGCTAAGAATTTTAAGCCAATCCCTTCGGCGAGTATGTCTGCAGTGATGTTTTAGTGCTTTGATGCGAATATTTACTAAATTTTCTCTAATATTTTGCAGATATGGTGCGAACAAATCTAGATAGGCCACCCCAGAAGAAAGCATGGGGCATTACTATAAACGAAGGGGTTTCAAATCCACCAAAGAAGAGAAGGCAAGAACTCCCACCGGGAAACAAAGGCAAAAGAAAGAAGAACATACCTGAGAGAGTGATTGTTGACACTCGGGCTTATTTGTCTGAGCCTGAAGATGAGTAGCCTTTGATTTCTCGAACAGATGAGCTACGGGAAAGATCTCAACCCACATCCACCAGAGTTCCCTCAGCTGTCACTTCTCCTGGACCATAATTAGTACCAGCTCAGGCACCCCTGTGCTCCCTGTTGTTCCTCCTTCCAGGCTTTTGAATAGATTGAAAGGAGATGGTTTACGAACTATCCTCGAAGAGAAGTTACTTTCGACAACAGGCTTGGAGGAGATGCATCCAGATGTGAGGGAGACCCTCCAGTTCCACAGATTTGAGTAGTTCACCCGGCCACGAGGCCTCTATATTCCCTCCTGGATCCGCGAGTTTTACACAACTTATGGTTATCTGGTTCCTAACAGTAAGAAGAAGGCTAGTGAGTTCAAACCGGTTAAAGCGATCATGGTCCGAGGCAAGGAGGTCGGGTGCATCAGTGAGTACATTAACACTATAATGGGTGGAGATCTGCACTCCACACACCCTTATAATGGATTTCCTATTGCTCAATCCTCGGATGATTTGAAGGGGTGGCTGGCACCCCTCATTTCAGACACCACCCCGAGATGGATCTAGGCGGGAGTCCCAATTGAGAAAAGGGATTTGAGTGTCACTGTGCGTTATTGGTTTGGATTTATCAGCAACTCCATTATGCCCTCCTAAAATGAGTCTGTTCTCCATCTTCCTAAGGCAGCCTATCTGGGATCGATTATTTCTAGGAAGAGCATTAATATGGGGCTTATTATTGAGGATGAGATGGCCATGAGAGCCAAGCAGAGTCAGACCTCACTGTCGTTCCCAGTATTGATCACAGAACTAATTCGGCGAGCAAGAGTGCCCCGGGATGATATGAGGGATATTGAGACTACCCCTTCCTCCTCCACTGGTATCCGACGTATTGAGGTGAAGTACACTAGAGAGGAGGCTGACATGAGAAGAGCAGGCCCGCCAGTTACTTCTCCAGAGGTGGATATCGATTCTATACCTGCAGAGGCTTCTTTGCCTGCTCCGGCCTCCAGGCCTTTAGGTACTTTTGCTCCTTCTCCCTCCTCACAGGCCCCATGTACATCCTCTTCCTCCCAGCAGATCAAGATCACTGAAGCAATGATCCTGAAGATGAGGCATCTAACTCAGTCAGCTGACGTGAGAGCTACCAAACTGGAGAGAGATATCTCATTAATGATTGAGGCTATGATTCTAGCTACACTGACCCCTCTGTAAACTTTTATTGACACTATCACTACGAGAGTTGATGCTTGTGAGAGAAGATAGGGGGCGACCTCGAGGTTCTAACTTTTAAAGCTGAGGTAGAAGATTTGAGGAAGGACGTAGACTATTTGAAGTCTACCGACTTTACTTCATTGATCCAGGCTGCAGATGACATGGATTCTCCTGAGACCTCAGGGATTCCTCCGGATACTACCGGCAATGCGCACCAGAATGAGCTTGATGTTAGGGAGTCGGATGCTGAAATCGACGAGGAGCAGATTTGGGTACATGAGGAGAACATACTCAGAGATACGCTAGATCTTGCAGGGACAGTTGTGCAGACATCACCGGCAAAGACCTCCATGGCGGTCTCTAGTGGAGTTGTTGTTTATGAGGTAATTTCGAGCACTGATGCCCAAGTCCAGACTGCTGCACCGAACACTGAGGCCCAGATATATGGAGAGACTGCATAGATAGGATCCCTTCTTTACCTCCCTCTCTATCTTACTTTTTTTCAGTTTTTGGATACTTTACTTCATTTGCATTTGAGGACAAATGATTTTTTTTGTGGTGGGGTGAGGCCCACCTTTTGTGTGAATATTGATGTTTGATGTTTTGTTTATATATTTTGATCATTATGCTTACAATTGTGTTTTGCACTGCTTTTAGTGGATATTTGAGCTTTTGGCCCCTTGTGCTTTAATTATAAATGATTTAAAACCCTTCCAAATTTTTCACCCACTCTTGTATGTACTTGAATGTGGCTGTTCTTTACCAAATTTGAGTCTCGGTTTTGATCAATATCGATGACTGAGATAGTGTTCACAATTGAACGAACACGAATGTGTGTCTACGATGAGACCAAGTGAAGTTACATAGACAATATGTGAACTCTTTGCATCTCATTGTTACTAGCCAATTATCGAATCAAGTCTCTTGTGATGAAAATTGCACACTAGCTAAAGTGTGGAGTCTCGTTTGGCTTTGGTGTCAATGCCTTATGTGATGAGCTTACCGTGAACCATGCATGATGACACCTAGAATTTGCCCTGTTGGTCCGGTCGACTAAGTAAGGCTATATCTTGATATGATCTTAGGCAACTTCGAAGAGTGTGAGCCAATTTGACATATACCTCTTTTGTGGCCTACCTTGTGAGTGTGTGAACCTCTTTTGAACACCCCTTGAGCCTTACCTTTCTTTGAAAGAAACTTGATGAAAACATGACCCTTCTTAAATCCACTACCTATAATCCTCTTGATTTGTGGTTGATTGAATAGCCAACTTAGGAAAAAAGCCTAAGTTGGCGGTGTGGTAAAAAGAGAGGGTAAGTCAAGAAGTGCAAGTAAAGTCTCCTTTAACCCATGGTGTTGACAAAAATGGAACCCCTCCATAAAAAAAAGAGAAGAGAAAAGAAAAGAATAAAAAAAAGTCATGGAATAAAGTTATGAACATACAAAAGAAATGGGGTTTTCGAACAATCCATGGAAAGTGAATAATGGGATGACTTATGAGCACTAAAGAGAATGATGAAAGAAGAGGAAAGGAAGTGTTGTGAGCACCACATTTCATGAGTATCAAAGTCATTGAGCCTAAATGACCATACCTTTACACTCAGCCCCATTACAAGCCTTGAAAAGACCTTTTCGATCTTGAGTGAGCTGAAGCAATTGTCAATTGGAAAATATGGGTAAACCTATGGGTGAAAGCATGCATTGTGTTCTTCTTTGTGAGTGGGAATGTTGATCTTGATTCCAGAGCTTTAAATGAATGAACCATTGTGTGTGAATATGTAATCATTCTTTGCCTGAGGGAATTTGAATACCTTAGTTGAGTTGGAACTTGCATTTGAAGCAAGTATTGTGAGCTGGAGAATCTTTGATAATGGTGTGTCACAACTTGAGTCTTTGAGTACATAATTGATCCTTGCATGAGTAAGTTGAGTCTTGTGTGTACATTTATGATTGAGTATTATGTAGCACTGTTTCAAACATCCTTGTTTGGGTGTAATGGGTATTAGCTTTAATTTTAAGAGTGCATGTTTTGATTTTGTTTTCGGGGATTGCAGGGTAGAATTTAGGAAGTTGGGTTGAAAGTAGGCATGCTGGGTCGTTTGGCGAGCTGGGCCGAGCTTGCCGAATCACTTGGCGGTTCGCCGAAGTTCCCCTTTTCGCCTTTAATTTCATGTTAAATTGTGAAAAAGGTTCTGTAACTTTCATCGAGAAGCCTGAGTTCGCCGAGTGAACTCGATGACTCGCTGAAGGTCTTTCTTTATCGGCCTTTGTCTGCACCCTTAATCCTTAAAAGCACTGTAACCGAATGCTCTCGACAATTCACCGAAGGGTCCTTCCCATCGCCGACATGCCATTTTCCTGAGAACCTTTTGAGCCAATCCTTTTGGCGAGCTCGATCTGGCTCGCCAAAGAGATTCGGCGACTCACCGATCGGTTAGGCAAGTTTGTCTGCAATTGCTTTTCTGTGATTTTTCTTGAATTATTTCTAACTCTTTTTGATGTTTTTGCAGACATGGCTAGACCAGGGCCAAGGCCACCAAACTGCATTCAGGGCCAAGGCCACCAAACTTCCTACAACTGGTGGGAAAAGAAAGGGAAAAGGGAAGGCACCTGCGTCATCGGAGGCAATGCCGCTGACCCAGCGGCACTAGAGGTTCAGCCACCACCAGTTCATGTGGCTATCGTGTCAGACTTAAAGGACGGGGAGATGCCACTGTGTAAGCAGAAGATGCTCGGGGTATTCCAGAGGTTGGCACCACCGATATTCTCTATGGCGATTGGGGAGGATGCCTACGAGTTCCAGATCACTTGTCAGGAGCAGCTACAGTCATTAGGCCTCTTGGAGTCGAGAGGAGCCGACTTCACTACTCATCAGTTTCGTGGGCCAGCCAGGCAGTGGTGGCGCTCGTATCGAGAGTTCAGGCCAGCTGGATCGGCTCATGTATCTTGGAGTGAGTTCTCAGAGGCTTTCTTGGCCCGGTTCATGCCACAGAGCGTCAGGGATAGGCTTCCTGATCAGTTCTCCAGATTGGAGCAGGGCCCTATGACCGTCTCAGAGTATGAGATGAGGTTCCATGAGTTATCTCGACATGCTGCCATAATCCTACCTATGGATTAGGAGAGAGTTCGTTGTTTTGTACGTGGGTTGCGGTACCGTCTGAGGGTCGACACAGAGCATTTGGTTTCGGCCGGCCGTTCATTTCTTGATGTAGTCAACTATGCCCGATCCATGGAGCATATTCATTGCGAGGCCCAAGGGGGCAGAGATAAGAGGGCACGCTACTAGGGCAGCTACAGCGGGTCCCAGACTAGAGGAACAGACTCCTATGATAGGCCCCGCCAGAGGTTCCAGCATGGTCAGTCCAGTCGGCCTGTTAAGGCGGCATTACCTGCTTCTGAGGGAGGCCAGCATCACCAGGGTGGTCGTAGTACGGGCCAGAGTTCGAGGGGATCAGATTCCCTCCCTTCTTACCACGGTCGGGTTACTTCAGGGCGTTCAGCTTCGGGGTGTTTTGATTGCAGTGCGCTTGACCATTGGTCCAGAGAGTGCCCCCAGCGATGGCGAGGAGCGACTGTACCAGCTCCCATTGCACCTAAACCAATTTCAGCAGTGCCCCCTCTAGCTAGAGGTGGTGGTAGGACCAGGGTCGTCGGGACAGCCGACAGGGTACCAGAGGCGGAGCTCGGAGAGGCAGGTTAGGTGGTAGATCAGATGCATCGGGCAGAGGTACTCAGGGCCATTTCTACGCAGCCCCGGCGAGGGCGACGGCTGAGGCATCTGACGATGTTATCAAAGGTAAGCTTTTATTATGGCATTAGCCTGCTACAGTATTATTTGATCCCGGGTCCACATTCTCGTATGTATCTATTTATTTTGCTCCCCGATTGGGTATGAGTTCTAAGTCTTTGGCACAGCCAGTTCATGTTTCGACCCCGGTGGGTGAGTCCTTAGTAGTGGATAAGATATTGCGATCTTGGTTAGTGACTATCCAGGGATAGTGATTTGGGGTCCCCGTTTGAGGTAATTTTCGTAAAATACCTGCTACCACACCCTTATTGTGAACTTGATTTTGGGAATTTTTGACACATGATATTTCAGTCATTTTAGATTCGATTTCAGTGATTCTTGGGGCTATCTTGAGTGGCTTTTCAAGGAGAACGCGTTGGCGTGGTTAGATTTCGTATTTAACATTTTGTTGGAGGTAAAAATTTGTGTTTTAACTGCTGTCTTGGCTTATTTCGAGCTCAATTTTTTGGGAAAATTTAGAAGTTGATTTCGTGGTCATTTTAGGTGCGAATCTGGTGAATCAAAAGCCTAGATCGTGGGGTTTTTCGTGAGGATCATCATGGTGTGATTGGTTTCATCATCTGGACCCTCGTTTCTGATATTTTCTTGTAAATAGTAGTTGCTATTGTTGTTCCGTTTTAGTGTAATTTGGGTTTTGGTTGCATGTGGATAGTGTGTTGGTCCCGAGCCCTGAATTGTGTCCCATTTTGGGATATGAGCTTGGGGAAACTGGTTAGGACCCACTTTTGGGGTTAATTTCAGAATTTCCAGCGCAGGTTCCACGATTCTCATTTTGACTCCAAAATTGACCCATCTCTGTTTGTTGTGATTTTGGTGTCTAAACGACTGTATTAACGTTGTGACTCTATTTTTGATAGCGGGGCAGCGTTTTGAGACCGTTCGGAAAGGGAAAGCTTTGAAGAAGTGATTTTGGAGCGCGTGTGATCGGCCTACAGGTAGGCTACGGTTTCCCTCTCTTAGATTGAGCTTGAGAGTGTGAATGCATGTTGATTAGTTGGGATTTGGGTTGGTAGTTATTGAATCACGTATATGTGTTTAAAAATAATGTTTTCGGCCTATTTCGAGAATTATCGAGTAACTGTGAGCATGCTTTGTGTTATTAATGGACCCTCCTCGCTGTGTGGAGTGTTTTCATGCTTAATTTACTATTTGTTGAAGCATTTGGGCCTTAGTTTAGGTTTGACTAGGGCTTGCCTTAGAAATACATGATTCGGATCCGATTGGCCTTAGTTTTGCCTCGACGTCGCTCGGCTAACTTAGATCCCTGTAGACTGGTGTAGCAGACTTGATTCTGATAGATTGGGCCTTAGCTAAGCGATACACTTGCTCCGACTTTAGTTATCCTTATTTTCCCCGATGTTACGGCTTCATGAGTTACGTCGGCGACACTAATTCTACTTCGCGATTTGAATTTGATTTTCGATTTGGTTCCAAGGACTTACATTGATTGGCTAAGTATGGACGGCGTTCCACGGATATTTATGAGTGTGGATCGATTAGGACTCTTTCAGCAGCTACATTGGCACCTTTATAGAGCATCCGGTTAGAGTTTCGGCCTCTATTGCCCAGATACTTATATATAGTATCCGGTTAGAGTTCCGACCTTTATTGCCCAGATACCTATAGAGAGCATCCGGTTAAAGTCCCAGCCTCATATACTTGATACTTGTGATTGGTTACTTAGGTACTTCTGGTGAGCATCCGGTTCGAGGTCCGGCCTCCGTACTGTTATACTCTACTAATTGGGGTTGAGGTTCTAGTTCGTGTTCTTGATTCTTGGGTTCTCATATGCAATTCTCTTTAGTTATAGTTATTTTGTGTACTCGTCGGGCTTATGGGGGTCCGTTCAGGTTTTTATGTAACTTGCGCACAAGTGTACCTTCTGGGCTTATGGGGGTCCAGTTAGGTGTAGTTAGCTTATATATTACTTTAGTTAGTTCTTTCTACACTCGTGTGCTTTCCATTGTTAGTTAGATTTTAGTTCTTGACTTCGGTTTGTGTTATTCCTTCTTTTCATATTGCCTTTACTTTTCAAGTTCAGGCGACCTATGATGCCTACTGGGTACCTATTGTTTTGGTGCTCATGCTATGCTCTGCATCTGTTTTATGATGCAGGTCCAGGCACTAGTAGCCAGCGTTGATCGAGCTTGGAGCAGACTGATCCGGAGACGGGAGTGAGCACACGGCGTTTTGTACTATTTCAATCTCCATCTGTATATATAGACTTGTCTTTTACCTTTCAAGACAGTCCAATCTCTGTTGTCCACTTTTGGGACTTGTACTCATTTTGTAGTAGCTCTATACTAGTGACTTCCAGGTTTCGGGAGGGATCTTTATTTGTATTTATGTTTTTGTTTGCTTCTGCCTGTGTATGTTGTTATCTTAAATTTTTGCTTACTCTTGTTTAGCCTTTGCCCTCAAACCCATTATTTGTTGTTCCGGGTTACAAGTTGGCTTACCTACTGGTGGGTTATAGTAGGTGCCATCATGATTCGAGGAATCGGGTTGTGACAAACTCCGACAATGACGGTATCTACGATGCTCAACTCACCACTTATGAAAGTGAGGGTGAGCACCAGGAGCATTAGACTGCGGCTTCTGAGCCTGAAGATAATGACCTAGTAGGAGCACAGAGGGCAAACCTGCGATCTCAAAGGATGAATGATCCATCTAGGATCATGACTCCTCAGGTCACCACTATTCCTCCTCATGTTCCAGCACATGTCGTGGTCCTAGCACCACAAGTACAGGGTCCTCCTCCCAATTCTATGAATAGACTGAAGACCGAGGGGTTGAGGACCATTATCGAGGAGAAGAGTGTGTCCACTGATGGAGATATTCATAGGTACCCAGAGATAATGAGTTGCCTAAAGTCGCATAACTTCCAACTCTTCATAAAGCCCTGTGGCCCTTACATCCCTAATTGGGTCCGAGAGTTCTACGCTGCTTACAGAGCCTTGGTACCACATACAAAGAAGCAGGCAGCTACATTCAAGCCAGTTAACTATGTAGTTGTCCAGAGAAAGAAAGTCAAGTGTGATAGTGAGGCTATTAATATTATCCTTGAATGTCATGATGATATTGATGACGATTGCCAACACATGATCCAAACAACTACATTAGAAAATATGAAGAAGTAGTTGTCCCCGATCATATCAGATGATACCCCCAAATGGCTTGAAGTTGGAGCACCTATTGAGAAGAAAGTTCTAAACATAGCTGCAAGGTTCTGGTTTGGGTTCATCAGCAGTAACATTATGCCATCCCAGAACGAGTCGATTCTCCTCTATGACAAAGCAGCCTGTCTGAGGTGCATCATTGATGAGACAAGGATAAATCTAGGGATGATTATGGGACAAGAGATGGTCATGAGGGCCAAGCAGTGCCAGACTTCTCTCCCCTTTTCAGTGTTGATTATCGAGCTATGCAAACAAGCTCGGGTCCATAGAGATGAGAAGAAAGATGTGGAAGTGATTCCTACATCTTCTACTGATATTCGAAAAATCGGCGTGGAGTATTTAAAAGATGAGGCGATGAAGAAGAAGGTAGCCCTGATGGACTATTCCTCAGTTGTGGACACATACACATTACTTGTAGAGGCATATTTGCCTACTCTGGCCCCTAGGCCTTCAAGTACTTCTAGCGCCGTTCCTTATGACACCCCTAGTTCCTATGCTGTACATTGCCTCCCAGAGCTACTACTGTTACTGTTTCCCGGCTCTTGCTCACTCAGGCTGCAATACTCCGGATGGGGATACTAGCCCATTCTGCCGATCATCATGCTTCCAGACTTGAGGCCTCTATTCCGGACATGATTCAGCCAGCCCTTGCTACTAGGATATTGGTGTGTGAGCATGGAAAGGGGCCACCGAGCAGGTGATGACTCTAATAGCCACCATTGCTGCACTGAGGAGAGATGTGGACCAGTTGAAGTCCATCGACATGTCCATGATCTTTGGGACGGTGGAGATCCCAGATGTGCCAATCGAGCCAGATATGCCTTCAAATACCACCAGAGATGATGTTAGAGTTGAGGAGGTAGTTGATCCTGAGTCTGAGGCTGAGATGGATAAGGAGATGCTTGGGAGGCTTCTTATGAGGGCGGATATTAAGGAGGCCATGGTAGATGCGGATGTTCAAGCTTCTTTGGCAGATACACCCTTAACTGATCCTAGTGGAGCTGGTGGTACTGTTGATGTGGCTATGGGTACTGATGCCCAGGTTCCAAGCACTACTCCGAGCACTGATACCCAGATAGATAGAGCGACTGTTTAGATAGGATTCCTGTTTACCTCCATCTCTGTCTTGTTTATTTGACTTTTGGATATTTTATTGCTTGCATTTGAGAACAAATAGCGAAAGTGTGGAGTCTTGTTTGACATTGGTGTCAATGCTTTGTGTGTGATGAGCTTACCGTGAACCTTGTGTGATGACACCTAGAATTTTCCTCGTTAGTCCGGTTGACTAAGTGATCTAATCTCTTGAAATGATCTTAGGCAACTTTGAAGAGTGTTAAACAATTTAACATTATACATCTTTTGTGGCCAACCTTGTGAGTGTGTGATCCTTGTTTGAACATCCTTTGAGCCTTACCTTTTTCTTGGAAGAAACTTGATGAAAATTGTGACCTTTCTTTATCCCTTCACCCTTAATCCTCATGATTGGTGGTTTGTTTGAATAGCCAACTTAGGCCAAAAGCCTAAGTTGGGGGTGTGGTGAAAAGATAAGGCAAATCAAAAAGTGCAAAGAAGTCCCTTTTGACCCATAGTTTTGAGAAAGATGGAACCCCTCCATACAAAAAAAGAGAGAAGAAAATAATGAAAAATTTATGGAATAAAGTTGTGAAAATGCCAAAAGAAATGGGATATCCAACAGTCCATGGAAAGTGAATAATAGGGTGACTTTTGAGCATGAATGAGAATGATGAAAGAAAGGGAAGGAAGTGTTGTTCACACCACATTTCATGAGGATAGAAACCATTGAGCCTAAATGACCATACCTTTACACCCAGCCCCGTTACAAGCCTTCAAAATACCTTTTTGATCTTGAGTGAGTTGAAACAAATGTTGATTGGAAAATAAGGGCAAACCTATGGATGGAGTGATACATGTGTTCATCTTTGTGAGTGTGAGTGTTAATTGTGATTCCAGAGATATAAATTGTTGAACCATTGTGTGTGAATATGGAATCATTCTTTGTGTGAGGGAATTTGAGTACCTCTGTTGAGCTTGAACTTGCATTTGAAACAAGTATTGTGAACTTGAGAATCTTTGATAATGGTGAGTAACAACTTGAATCTTTGAGTACACAATTGATCTTTGTATGAGTAAGTTCTGTCCTTTTGTGTGCATTCATGATTGAGTCTTGTGTAGAACTGTTTGAGATATCCTTTTTGAACCGCTGAACTTGAGTTTTACTTGAGGACAAGCAAAATTTTATGTTGGGGGTGTTGATGAGTCCACGATTTAGACTCATTTAGGGCTTTATTTGGATAGATTTAGTGTCCTCAAATGTTTATTTTGTGCCAATAACTTATGTAAAATCCTTGTTTCCAGATATTTGGATTCAGGAACAAAGCATGGACACTAACGAGCAAAAACGAACAAGGCAGCTGAAAGAACGAAGAAAAGAAGGCATATTGATCGCCTAATCCACTGGATGAATCTCTGAGTGGCTATTACCTTGCCTAAAGTTCCAGTGTGCCAAGCCCTGAAGGAGAAAATCAAGTCGGCAAGAGAAAGAAGCAGTCGGCTAGTCGTCGAATGGTTACGTGATGCAGTGATTGGATCGCCCAAAGTTACATAACTTGAAGATGATGAAGACCAAAGAAAAAAGGCGATGGAAATGATCAAAGGGTGGAACGCCAAGTTGATCGACGATCCCGACTTAATGCGTCGAATGGCCCTTCAGAGCATATTTTTGGCGACTATAAATACATTTTCAAATATTATGTTTAGTATGAAATTTTATTCTGAACATTCATTAGAGTAAATTTTTTAGTTGGAACTCTGAGTATTGAGACAATATTTTCCTTAGCTTCGAAGAATTGAAGTTTTCCATTTTTAAGAAATTGGAAGTGGGTCTTTGAGATTCTTCAATTTGGACCATTGTAAAGATGAAATTAATCTTACCTAGTTGATGGAAACACAATTTGGTAATGATTTCTATCTTTTTATAATGTCTAGCTCAAACTTCAATTCTTAGGGTGTGATTATGTGATTATGGGTTGAGTTAGCTTATGGGTATTGCTAATTGATAGTTTAAATGTTGTTTAAAAGTGATTTCAATCAATAATTGTGGTTTAATTTAAAGGGTTGTAGTTGCAAATGCAACTCTATCTTAGTGTTTTTGACTTGCTCGAGAGAGAGGTTTTAAAACCAAGATTACTGAATTGATGGTCTGTGGGTATTCGACTGTCATGGGTTCAGCTCAAGAGAGTGAATCCTAAACCATTTTCCACACATTCAGCTCGAGAGGGTGGATGGACTAAAGTGTAGGTTGTTCTTAATTGTTGTTTGTTGGTGATCAAGAGAAACCAACTTGATTCGGGGTAAATTGTTCGAGAGAAGGTTTATCCCTATTAAAGTCTAGCTTATTCATTGATTTACAGCTATTTACTAACAATTTTAATTACCTATTTGTCTACCTTAGCCTATAATCTAATCACATCCCAAGAACCCGTCTCATTACTTGTTAATTCGTGTTATTTGTTGTTATTGTAGTTGATAATTACAACCAAAACACCCCTGTTATTTGACACTTGTGTCACCCTTTAATTTGAATTATACTTTTATTCATAAATATTTATTCCTATGATTGACTTAAACATATTCACACTTGGCTCTTGATTCTCAAACACATACCACTCCCTGTGGGATTCGAACCCAACTTATTTTGTTGGGTTATATTACTAACTAACTATCGTTGACACTTAGTATTGGATGAAGTGTCTTTGAAACGTTATTAATCATATGCTATGTATAACTTTCCCCAAATGTATTTCAAGGAGAAATCCTAGATGTGGTTGAGCTTGCGAAATTACCTTAGGCTCTTTCTGAACAGTCACTTTCCAAAAGTTTCCTCCCCTTAACATTGATCTTAGTCAATCTTGTTGAGTCTGATGTCACCGCCTTATACTTCTACTAAGAATATTGTGTGATACTTGAAAACTCGCTCATGAATCTTTCATGATCTTTCAAACTTAAGTAAGCCTTTTAATACTAGTTCACTAAGGGAATGAAGAAAGGCACAAGAGAATTTTTTAAGAAGGCTTTTTATTACTCAAGACTTGGAAGATTTACTTTTCTTGCTTGATGCCATTAAAAATGTGTGCCCCTCTATTTATACTACTCATTAGGGGCTAGTTGCAAATTATTGATTATGTACAAGCTAGAACTCTCTACACAACTAGAAGATTCCAAGGACTTTCCATGCAAATCTAAAACATAGTAAAGCTTTGAAAGAACCATAAATTATGAAAATGGTGAATGCATCTTAAAATCATAATGAAAGCTTCATAAAAACTTTGAAGTAACTTTAGTTCATTTTTGTGGGAGATTAGCTTTAACCGACAATAGACTATGCGAGCTAGAACATAGAAACTGATGTAACTCCCTCACGGAAAAGTAGGAGCTTACTTGCCAAGGTAGAACTCTGTATCATTCATTCATGTGCTATTTATGGATCCACTATCTAGGTTATTTAAGGCAATCCTACGGGGGCTCTTAGTTTGGAATTAGAGTTTTATACTAGAGACTATTCTATTTGAGCCTCCACCTCAAAGTTCTCTCAATGCTAAGTTAAAACCAAACGGAAGTAATCATAAACAAGCTCATACTGTCATACTAGGAAAGACACAATTAAACTACCACTACAATCATAAATTCATTATAGAGTAGCTCCTTTAAATCATGATTCATACATATGTGAGAAAACCTTTCACAACCATGATTCCTTAGTACGTGATAAAATCTTTCGCAATTTTGTTGATGCTTATCACAAAAGAAACCTTAGTTCATTCAACATCCTTTTCATAAATCACGCATAACTTTTCATAAGTCATCATTAATAAGTTCATAGCTTCATATCTTCATAAATTCATAGTCAAAGTGATGCATAATGCATGGGTCCATATGATATCGATTTGAAAACATGAAACTGAATCAAATCATTCATAATAAGATGAAAATTCAACATAACAAATAAGACCCATGGAGAATTGGATGAAACCATAATCAATTTTGATGAAATTGAATTGGAAACTTGGAGTTTTTAGGGACCCAATGGGTGAATGAAATCTATTGGTGAATTCCCACATACCTTGCTAGTAAAAGCCCAAAAGCAGTGGAGGAAAAAGGAGGCTTGAAACTTGAACCCTAGATTTCTTCCTTGAAATTAAGAGAGAATTGGAGAGGATGAATGTAGATGGGATCTGGGGTTTCGAGAGAATGAGAGAGTTGATTAGTTTTAGGAATAGAAATGTAGTTATAGGACTTCAAGTTAGGGTCAAAACAACATAGTATAGGTATTAAATGTACAGGAAAAGACCCAAATACCCTTAAGAAATAACTATCAGTGTGATCTACTATTGGAACCTATTGTCCGTAGATCATTTCTACGTCCCATACTAGTTAACCGTAGAACCAACTTCAGAAACCCAAAAATCCTTCAAACTTCCATGAGACCTTTCTATGGTCCATCATTTGGTCTACAGTCTTGATCCCTTCTACGAGACCCCTTATATGATTCGTAGAACAAACAACGACCTGTGCAATCCTTCTATAGGTCTGAGGTCTTAAATAAAATATGTGAATCCTTTATTTGAGAGCCATCTACAACTCTTACAAATTCCTACAATTCATCCTGTCAAATTGTAGGTCATACTTTAGAAACTTGAAATTTTAAAAAATCTTATCTAATGTCTAGGAGACCCTTCCTACGAACCCTAGAAAGCTCTACAACCGTAGGTCGATCTGTAGCACCAACTTCCTTCAATATCTTGGGAAAATTTCCTTTTCTTTTCAACTTACCAATTTCTGAGGTGTTACATAAATGTCAGCTCCCCTTTCTTTATGCCCTTCACAAGCTACATGACTAATAATTGGGCTTCTCTTTCTGTCTTTCGTACTTTAACTAAGGGAACCATACATGTTCCTTCTCTCTCCATATCCAATAGTCGTTGGAAGTAGGGATCAATCATTGTGTCACTTTTGAAAGAGCTCATTCTTGAGAATTATGTGAAAGATGTCTAAATGAGCGATAATAATGTGGTCTTACCTTTCCACTCTCCTAGTGTGATGCTTACTCCATGAGTGACTCTACACACAGGATCCAATAGTGCATTGATGGTCTTTAGGCAGGTGTTACTTAGACTGTTATTCATCCCAACATTGTTGATGCGGTCTTAGTTATGATGTTAGCTTCTGCACACGTGTCGACCATAGTAGAAGCGGGTCATCTATTAATCGTGATGTCTACATATTGTGTGTTGTATTCTTTTTAGCTTTTCTAATTGCTTTGTGATAGCTCCGCATAGTCCAATCATACCCAATTGCATTGTGCCTAAATTTGCCCTGGTTCTTGTGCATTTTTCTCCTTTAATTCATGTAATATGGCACCACAATTCTTCCGTTCAGCGCATATTGCATAGACATACATCCCACCACATATATAGCAACTGTTTCACATGTAGTTTGTGCCTTCCTCTCAACATCGCTTTGTCATCCAAACATCTTGCCATCGATCAGACTTATAGGTGTCATGATTCTTGGAACATGGTTGTTGCTCTTTTATTTTTCCACAATCTCCACATTTTTTCATGACTACCTCTTATCTCTTCTCCTCTACCTCTGTCATGCTTTCCATGCCTAAAATCTCTTAAAGGTTCGGCCTAGGTGATGGATTCATCAATAGTCCAAACCTATTGACGTTCCAACTCCATCTTGGCCTAATTTTGCAATACAACCATGAAGTGGAAAACATATCTTCATTTGTCACATTGGGAATCTGAAACGTGAGGGTGGTGAACTCTTTCACATATGCTCGTATGTTGGCCGTTTGCTTCAACTCCCAAAACTTTTGTTTTGCTTCATAGAGACATTGTTGGGAAATAAAGCTTTCTTGAACTTAGCTTGGAATTTCTTCCATGCGTTGAAGGTACAAATCCCCTTCCCTATCTCAGAAACCCGTCGCTTCCACCTTAGTGTGGCTATCTCCAAGAGGTACAACACGAGCATGTCTATTTTATTCTTGTCACTCTTCACTTTGTTAGTCTTGAAGTAATTCTCCAACTGCCAAAGAAAATTCTCCACCTCTTGTGTTACACCATCACCTTTGAACCTCGGTGGCTTGGGACCCCAAATCTTGTCCTCCCTATCTCCAATAGACGTTGCAAATACTCTAACTTCAATTCCTCCCTTGAGTGCTTCCATCTTGAACTTCATGTTTCCAATTGTGACTAATGCATTCATGAGCCGACAGTCTAAGGAAGTGATGATTTATTTCATCTCATATTCCTCATGATTATGCCCATCCAAATCATTGCGAATGTTGTCATTCTCCTCAAGGGTGAAGCCCTTGAGAGTGTAGAACTTTTTATCAACCTCGTTCATGCATTTACCTAAAATCTCCACAGCCTGCCTCATTGTGTCCAACTTCGTGATCCACTTTATTTTGAGTGTGACATCAATGGGATCCCTTTCATGTTCATCTTCACTCACCTCAATGGTCGTAGGTAAGTGGGATGTTAGTTCTTCGCTTGGTTTAAGGTTGGGTAACAATTGTCCATTCCTCCAGGTTTTTCCTTCCCTTTCAGTGCTTCTTTCCACCATCTTGCTTGATGTTAGTGGTGATAGTAGCATTGAGGTCTACCTTGTTAGCCATTCCCTTAGTGTCAAACTTTGCTCTGATATCACTTTATCACGACCTTAGACTTCTACTAAACAAATCGTGAGGCACTTCACAACTCATTCATGAATCTTTTACTATCTCGCAAAATCAAGTAGGACTTTTAATACTAGATCACTAACGGAATGAACAAAGGCAAAAGACAATTTCTTAACAAGCCTTTTTTCTCTTACTCAAGAGTTGGAAGATTTGCTTTTCTTTCTTGATGTCATTACAAATGGGTGCCCCTCTATTTATACTACTCACTAGGGGTTAATTAGCAAAAAAATAATTATGAACAAGTACCTAGTCTAGAACTCTTTGTACAACTAGAAGATTCCAAGGACTTTCCATGCAAATCCATGGAATTATAAGGTCTTCTAAGGAATTCTCTCTATATTTCTAGAATATTCAACCAAGGACAATTATTCTTCAAATATAAGTCTTCCATATGGACAACCTTATGCCATGTGGCGTCTAAGTGGAATGATGATGTGGTGGGTCATGACACTTATCTTAATTTTTAGAAGCCATGTAGCACAACTTGAGCTCTTTGAATCCTATATTTTAATGCTCATTCTTCACTAATGTCTAGTGATGAAAATACGAGCTAAAAAGACTAAGTTGTGGTAGAGGATGTAAATGAAAATGAATCATTGAGGTGGGACAAAAACATATGTTTGGGGGAACATAAAGAATGAAAGCGGAATGAACTTCAATGCATTATAACACTAGATGGTTGAATTGATAAGTGTGTGATGAAGTTATTGATGAAAGGATAAAAGAAGGAAAGAGATTGAGTTGTTCCTATCTCTTCTCGTGCACATGCCTAGTGTGGATAATGATGAGTTAGAGATTTTGGACTCATTTATTCTTCTAGTTCACCAAATCAAGTCCTCAGTGCTTGTCTATGTACATTTCTAATGTAAAATGGCTTGAATTTCAGCTATGAGAGTGTCACACCCCAAGGATACCCCATGGACGCAAACATGGGACCTAGGATCATGAGTGACCCCAAGCTAACCCTATTGGCATATCATAAGCATACTAAAGCAAACTGAATCAATAAATACTACCAAAGGTATAGAGGCATGCTGGCGTGATCACTAAAATGTAATGCCCAACAGAGGGGACTTATCCTACGAGGCACGTATTTTTGGAACTTGAGGGTGACTGACCCTAGTTTACTCGTTATTAAGTTTCTCCCAATTGATTAAGTAGTTAACACTTTATGACTGAAATGCTATAATATTAGATAGCTCAAAATACTAACACGCAAACTGAGAATGCAACATTAATATACTGGTAATAATGCGTTCAAAAATTGAAGCATGTTTATATATATAGTTGAATTAACTGACCTAGCATGTGTAATTCATGAATTAAAAGAACTACATAGCTAGGGTTTTGAGTTTATGCATGAATCTGGATAAAACAATAGTATAACATGATAATATGATTTGGAATCATTATAACAGCTAAAACCCAACAATTTTAACATTTAAGAAACCCTACGTCTGGATAACATTAAGGGAATCAAGATTCTGACTGCAATCTAGGGACTTAATGGGTGAAAGGAACCCACTAGTGAAATTCCACATACGTGGTGACGAATTTCACTGAGAAATCTTTCGATTTTAGGGCTGAAACTGATGAAACCTTGTTGTGTTCTTGAACTAGGGTTCTTGACCTCTTTCTCAGCTTACATTCTAATTTTTCTAAGTTTTGATGAATGATATGACTTAGGTAACTTCTAGTTATGTTTCTAGGCTAAAACTGACCAAAACCACGTAGTTTAGGGGTTAAATAACATAGTTTAGATGTCCAACGCATAAGGTAAACACCAAAAATCCCCTAACTTAACTGTTGTCGGGGTCACCGACGGACCGTCAATCGATTGATGGTCCATGCTGGTCAACCGTCAATGGGGTTCTAGGGGTTGAAAATTAGGGTCTGATCCACGAACGAGGACCACGGTCTGTGGGTCGACACTTAGAATATTTTTCTGGGGGTTTCTAGGGAAGGGTCACATGAGGTGCACCATGGACCTACAGGACGGACCGTGGTCCTCCTACGGTCCGTGGATGATGCCCATGGGTGCCACCTGCAACACCTGAAATCTTCAATCTGGTAGTTCTAGCCTGTGGGGTGTTACATTATCTCCCCCTTGGGAACATTCGTCCTCAAATGAACACTAAACTAGCTGAAATGGAGGGAGAGAGCTGCAACCCCTACCACTAAGCATTGGAAACTGATTTCTGACTGAACTTAAGTTCCAAGAACTTGCAAATACGCTGAAAATGCAAGTACAACCCGAAGGATCATGATACTAAGAGTGAAACTGTTCATAAATGACTGAAAAACTGAAGAGAAACTATTACCTCAAACTGGAATAGAATCGGAAGGAAAGAGGTGAGGATAGTTGGCCTTCATGGCTGCTTCCGCTTCCCAAGTAGCTCCCTCTACAACCTAACTCTTCCACAAACCTTGACTGAAGGGACTTCCTTATTTCTCAACCTTCGAACCTGACGATCAAGGATATCAACTGGTACGTCTTCATAAGTGAGACTATTATTCACAGCCACACCTTCTAAATGTACGATAGATGCTGGATCACCCACACACTTCTTCAGCAACGAAATGTGAAAAACTAGATGCACTGCTGCTAGTTCGGTGGTAACTCTAACTCATAAGCCACTTTACCAACCTTTTTCAATATCTTGTAAGGGCCTACATATCTAGGACTGAGCTTCCCTTTCTTGCCAAATCTCATCACCCCTTTCATAGGTGACACTTTCAACAAAACCCAATCATCAACTTGGAACTCTAGTTCCCTCCTCCTTACATCTACATAAGACTTCTGGCGACTCTGGTTGTCTTAAGTCTATCTCTAATGAGTTAAACTTTCTCCATAGCATCATGAACTGAATATGGCCCTATCAAGGCTACCTCACCTACTTCAAACCAACTAACTGGAGATCTATAGCTACGCCCATATAATGCCTCATAAGGGGCCATCTGAATGCTGGAATGGTAACTATTATTGTAGGAGAACTCTATAAGAGGAAGGTGATCATCCGAACTACCCTTGAAATTGATCACACAATATCTCAACATGTCCTTTACGGTTTGACTGGTACGCTTTGCCTGACCATCCGTCTGTGCTAAGATTAATCTGAGTACCAACACCTTTCTGAAATGACTTCAAGAAATGAGAGGTAAACTGAGGACCTCTATCCGAGATAATAGACAAAGGAACCCCATGCAACCTCACTATCTCATTAGTGTAAATCTTGGCGTAGTCCTCTACTGAATTTATAGTCTTGACCGCCAAAAAACGTGCAAACTTAGTAACTCTATCCACTATCACCCAAATGTAGTCATGCTGTCTGCGAGTACGAGGTAAACCTGTGATGAAGTCCATGTTGATCACTTCCCACTTCCAAGTAGGAATGTCGATCTCTTGAGTCATACCTCATGGTTTCTGATGTTCTACCTTGACTTGCTGATAATTGGGGCACTTAGCCACAAAATCCACTATATCCCTTTTCATACCATTCCACTAAAAGACTTTTTGCAAATCACGGTACTTCTTAGTGGCACCTGGATGAATAGAATATCTGGAGTTATGGGCTTCTGCAGGAATCTATTGTCTTAACTCACCTACCTTAGGAACACATTACCGACCCTGATAGCGAAGCACACCATCTTACCCTTGGGAGAAAACATCAACCCTCTGTTGATGGACTGTACCCTTTAGTTGAAGCAATATTGGATCACTGTCTTGCTTTTCCTTAACCTCCACTACTAATGAAGATTCTGACCCATTCTGGACCTTTACATCACCATCTGATATGCTCATAAGACGAACTCCTAAGCAAGCAAGTCTGTGAACATCCTTTGCTAGCTCCTTTCTTTCTTCCTCTACATGTGCCACACTACCCATCGATAGTTTGCTAAGAGCATCAACTATTACATTGGCCTTACCAGGATGGTAATGCATACTGATATCATTGTCCATGAGGAACTCAAGGCATCTTCTCTGGCGAAGATTCAACTCTTTCTGGGTGAACACATACTAGAGGCTCTTATAGTCTGTGAACACATCTACATGAACACCATACAAGTAATGTCTCCAAATGTTAAGTGAAAACACCATTGTTGTAAGCTCGAGGTCATGAGTCGGATAGATCTTCTCATGCACCTTAAGCTGTCTAGAAGCATAAGCTATAATCTTACCTCGCTGCATCAATGCACAACCTAGGATAACTCTGGATGTATCACAATAGATCATATAACTGTCTGAACCCTCCGGTAAAGTCAAAGCAAAAGTTGTAGTCAACCTAGTTTTCAGTTCTCCGAAGCTCTTTTCACAATCAACCGACCACTGAAAATTGATAATTTTTTGCGTCAACTTAGTCATTGGAGAGGTTATGGATGAAAATCCTTCCACAAACCTTTTGTAATAACCTGCTAGACCCAAGAAACTTCTGATATATGTAAAAGAGGTAGGTCTGGGCCATTGTTTCACTGCTTCTATTTTCTGAGAATCCACTCGAATCCTTTGCTAGACACAATCTAACCACGAAAAGTAACGGATTGCAACCAAAACTCACATTTGCTAAACTTAACAAATAATTGGCAATCTTTGAGAGTTTGCAGAACCACTCTCAAATTATTTGCATGTTCATCCTCATTCCTAGAGTAAATGAGGATATCATCAATAAAAATGATAATGAACAAGTCCAAATACTGCTTGAATACTCTGTTCATCAAGTTCATGAAAGCTACAGGAGCATTGGTTAGGCCAAACGACAAAACTACAAATTCATAATGACCATACCGAGTTCTGAAGGCTGTCTTGAGAATGTCATTATCTCTAACTTTGAGCTGATGATAACTCGATATGAGGTCTATCTTGGAGAAATGACTAGCATCCTGACGTTGGTCAATCAAGTCATCAATCCTGGGGATGGGATACTTATTCTTGATTGTGACTTTGTTCAACTATTGATAGTAAATACACATTTTGAGGGAACCGTTTTTCTTCTTCACAAACAACACTGGTGCACCCCATGGAGAAATACTGGGTCTGATGAAGCCCTTATCTATAAGGTCTTTCAACTACTCTTTCAATTCCTTAAACTCAGTTGGAGCCATTCTGTAAGGAGAAATATAGATAGGCTGGGTATCTGGAAGGAGATCAATTCAAAAGTCGATTTCCCTTTCGGGAGGAACTATGAGAAGATCTTTTGGAAACACTTCTGGGAACTCATTAACTACAAGAACTGAATCAAGAGTTGGGGTCTCTGAGCTTGAATCCTTAACCAAAACTAGAAGATAGAGATAACCCTTAGCATCTTTCTGGCTTTAACGTAAGAAATGAATCGACTTATAGGCGCTAAGCTACAACCCTTCCATTCTAAGATTAGTTCGTCTGAAAACTGAAAATGAACAATCCTAATTCTACAATTGACTGAGGTATAACAGTAATGTAGCCAATCCATGACTAGAATGACATTGAAGTATACCATTTCTAACTCTACAAAATCTGCTGAGGCGAATTTCTGGGAGACTGTGATAGGGCAATTTTGTATACCCGTCTAGTTATAACTGGTTCACCGATTGGAGTAGATACTGAGAAGGGTTCTGATAGAGTTTCTGGACTAACATTGAAGTTGACTGCTCTATTAGGAATTACAAAGGAAGGAGTAGCCCATGGATCTAACAAAGCATAAACATCTAGATTAAAGACTCGTAATGTACCGGTGACCACATTAGGAGAATCTTCCTGATCCTGGCGAGCCTGAAGTGCATACAACCTATTTTGGCACGGTCCACCACCTGTACCAAATGAGTTACCCTGCTGAGTCGGGCGACTTGCTGGTGCTGCTGAAGTTGTGGACTAAGCTCTACCATTGTTACCTCATTAACCCTATTTAGAAGGACAATCTTTCAACATGTGACCAGACTGCCAGCACCCAAAGCATCATTCCTTTCCTACAAGACACTCGCTTGGATGGTTCTTACCACACTTTGGACAAGTTGGGTAGTTCTGGTGCCTTAAATACTACCTTGAGACTTAGAGCCTGATGCCCTACCTCTCTGGTCATTTCGAAACTTGGAGGATGAAATACTAGTTGATGAAGGTGCCAGAGCTGAGACTTCTGCTGAACCTGCAAGCGATTTCCACCACCCATTTTTTGTTGAGAATAGTCATAGTAGCCTGTCCTAGCCTTCTTACTCTCCTTGGCTTGTTCCCTAAGTTTATCACTCTCAACTTGCTGAATATAGGTCATAAGCCTAGAGATGTTCATATCTTCCAGCAACATAGCACTTCTACACTCTGTTTTCACAAGATCGGACACCCCATACATGAACTTGTTCATTTGAGCCTTGGAATCAGCCACCATGTGAGGAGCATACCTGGAGAGTTGGGTGAACTTGACTCCATACTCTTGGACCATCATACAACCCTGCCTCAAATTCATAAACTCCTGAGCTTTTGCATCCCTCAACTCTCTTGGGAATAACCTGTCAAGAAAGGTCTCATTGAAGCACTCTCAAATGATAGGATTTGCATATGTACCCTTGTTCTCCTTCCATTGAGTATACCAGATATGAGCTACATCCTTAAGCTGGTAAGATGCCAACTCAACCCAATCATTCCCAGTTAGTTGCATACTCCAAAGATCTTCTTGACCTCATCAATTAAGTTTTGGGGATCCTCACCAGTCAATGATCCTAAGAACTCAAATTACGAACTCTAGCTGCAGCTGACCCAACATTAGCATCTGTCAGAACTGGAATCTGCTGATTTTTCTGGTTGGTCACAATCTGAGCCAATAGCTAGATGTTCCTGAATTTTGCGTTCGAAACTTCCTGGGACTAGAGGAGCTGTGTTAGCATTGAGTGCATTCGCACCCCTTCCATAAGCTATATGAGGAGGCATGATCTGAAATGCAAAATGAAGAGTCAGAATGAGGAAATAGATTATACCTTACGCATGATAAGACTACTAAAGAGAGTGAAGTTCTTCTTAAAACACTTCATAGCCTCCCTCTCATTAGATGTGGTGCACTTCACACCCATGAAAAAGACTCTACTTAGTGCGTCTTTTCAGACATCCTTGGAAACTTAAACCTAGTGCTCTGATATCAAGTTCGTCACGCTCTAACGGTACCCCTCCTGGACGCGGACACGGGACCTAGGCTCATGAGTGACCCCAAGCTAACCCTGCTAGCTTATCATAAGCATACTAAAGCAAACTAAATCAATAAATACTCTGAAGAAGCTAAAGCATATAAATAATCTGAAATGATTGGGAATACCCATCTACTAAGTCTAAATATATAAAAACTGAGAGTTTGAATAAAAATGAAAGTCAAACTCTACGACTAACGCTTAAACTAACTATCTCTGAAATAAAGTCTCTACTGTCTAGAAATGTTGGGACATGCCCCAGAAAGATCTAGCAAAACTAAAACTAAAGCTAAAACCAAGAAAGATAATCATGTCACTAGTCCTCGAAGAATGAGGACTCACCACTAATACTGCTGAACTAAAGATCTGGAACCGATCTATGCGTGATCTAACTGCTAAGGACCTGAACCTATATCACGAGAAGATGTAGTGCAGAGTATGCGTCAGTACTTGAAAGGTACTGAGCATGCAGGATAGAATAAAGTTGAATAATAACATAACTGAACAAGAAAAATAAACAATGATATAATCTGAACATGATAAGGATACTGGAAATACTGAACATGGCTAAACTGAATGCAATGGCCAAGATTATAACATGCTGAGACTGAATACTGAACTATACTGAAAATATGTTCAATGCAATAGAATATGACTGAATTGTAAGGGAGCTACTAATAACCGACATAAAACCACATGAGCTAAATGTGGAGTCCGATGTATACGCCCCATCGAGAGGACCAAATATACCCTGCCAGAGGTATAGAGGAATGCTGGTGTGATCACTAAAATGTAATTCCCAACAAAGGGGACTTTTCCTACGAGGCACGTAGTTCTGGAACTTGAGGGTGACTGACCCTAGTCCATTTGGTATTAAGCTTCTCCCAATTGATTAAGTAGTTAACACTTTATGGCGGAAATGCTATAATACTGGATAGCTCAAAATACTGACATGCAACATGCAAACTGAGAATGCAACATTAATATACTGATAATAATGCATTCGAAAACTGAGACTTGCTTATATATATAACTGAATTAACTGATCTAGCATTTGTAATTCATGAACTAAAAGAACTACATAGTTAAGGTTCTGAGTTTATGCATGAATCTGGGTAAAACAATACTACAACATGATAATATGATTTGGAAGCATTCTAAAACCTAAAACCCAACAATTTTGACATTTAAGAAACCTTAGGTCTGGATAACATTAAGGGAATCAAGATTTTAACTGAAATCTAGGGACTTAATGGGTGAAAGGAACCCACTAGTGAAATCCCACATACATGGTGGCGAATTCCACAGAGAAATTTTTTGATTTCGAGGCTAAAACTGGTGAAACCTTCTTGTATTCTTGAACTAGGGTTCTTGACCTCTTTCTCCTCTTACGCTCTAATTTTCTATGTTTTGATGAATGATCTGACTTAGGTATGTTCTAGATATGTTTCTAGGCTAGAACTGACCAAAACCAAGTAGTTTAGGGGTTAAACGATGTAGTTTAGGTGTCCAACACATAAGGAAAAGACCAAAAGACCCCTAACTTAGCTGTTGTTGGGGTCACTAACGGACGGGACCGATGGAGTGTCGATCGACTAACGGTCTGTGCTGGTCAACCGTCAATGGGGTTCTGGGGGTTGAAAATTGGGATCTGATCCACGGACGCGGACCACGGTCCGTGGGTCCACACTTATAATATTTTTCTGGGGGTTTCTGGGAAAGGGACGCAGGTGGTGCACCACGGACCTGCAGGACAGATCGTGGGTCCTCCTACGGTCCATGGATGGTGCCCGTGGTTGCCACCTGCGACACCTGAAATCTGCAATCTGGTAGTTCTAGTATGTGGGATGTTAAAGAGAGCTCAAGGACAAAACTAGGACAAATGAAAGGAAAAAGAAGTCAAGAACTTGAAAAGGTGAAGAAACTAGTGAAGCTAAAGCTCACCAGAGTCACTAGGTGACTCCTCGAAGGAGTCTCAACTCGCCAAAAAGATCAAAGAGTTATGTTTATAAATAAAAGCCAACTCGGTGATAGAAAAGAACATTTGGTGACTCGCCGATCAGTTTGGCGATGTTATTAAGCTCGCCAAAAATATGAGAGATTATACTCAGAAACACAAGCCAACTCAGCAATAGAAAGGAGTAATCGGCGACTCATAGACTAGTTTGGCAAACTCCAATGATATCGCCCAACACAATTGAAACTTTAAGATCTAGACTATAACTGAAAAGGTGATGAAAAGTAGAAGTTGGTGACTCACTGATTAGTTCAGCGAGCCCGACTAACTTTGTTGAGTCGTCTGCATAGTGCAATTTTTGCCAAATTTTAGAAACATATAAATTGATCTGTTTGGAGAGAGAAATCCATCTTTTACTGTTTTGAGTATTATGTACTTAAAGCTTCCAAACTTTAGGATATTTTTAGCTAGTACTTGGGAATTTGGAATTTTGTGTTCGATTGGATTGAAGTGAGAATTCAAGCATTTAGCATTGATGGAGAATATTTTTTTTTTGGTAAAACTCTTTTAATATTCAGAATGCTTGGCTAAAACTCCATAATCTTAGTGGTATGTTTATGTAATTTTAAATCTTAATTAGCATGTGGGTATTTCACAACCCAAAGCATCCCCTAGGTGTGACATGGTGGGTAGGATCCCTAAAAACCCTACACAATCCACCTAACATACATCACACAAGATAAATAGAAAATAGATTTAAAAGGCAACTTTCATATAATAAAAGAATTTGACATAAGCGGAAGTCAACATAGTTATGACAAGCCATCTATTAAACTATAAGTGTAGTTGGGACATAACCCATACACCACATACCATCATCCAAAATCTAGAAAGATATAAGGAAAATAAATATGTCTCGGTCCTCAGAACATGAGGACTCACCAACTCTTCAAATCTGGTAAAATGATCAGCTAGCCATAAGTGTGAGAGGTGGGAGCATCAGACCCTACATTAATGAGGCAATGTAGGCACAAGTATGCATTAGTACATGGAATATACTAAGTATGGGGCAATATTCACTAAATAGACAAGATAACATGAATTGTTTAAACAAGTAATGCATGACCAACATTTAAACATTTAAAAGATTAAGGAAGCAACATCGTATAAATCATAAGATATGGTCAATGCATTTAAAATAAGAGACATAAGAAAGCTTTAAGGAAACATATTTATTTTGTGGGATGTTATCTTTAAACGATAATAAGACCATGAGAGCTATATCGTGGAATCTGGTATATTCCTCATACTGAAAGAAGGAGATTCTACTTGCCAAGGTAAAAATTCGTACACATCATCTTTTGCTAAAGTGGATCCACTAGCTAGGGCATTTAAGACAATCTTACGGGGGCAAGTAGTTTCGGACTAAAGGTTGCTACTAGAGACTACCCTATTTGAGCCTCTACCTCAAAGCCCTCCTGGTGGGATAGATAAAAATCAATAATTATCATCATAGGAAAGACAATGATTAATACCAATCGACATCTTTAAAATCAAAACATAGAATAGCTCCTTAAAACACAATTGAAGCATAGGTGAGAAAACCTTTTACCGATGTGAATCCATATGTGAGAAATACCTTTCACAGTCATATTCATATGTGAGAAATTCACAATAATATTGCTACTTTCATCCAAAATCACTCTATCATCATAAACATCATTTTCATAGGACATGCATATATTTTCGAATTCATAGTTCATAGGTTCATGAGTTCTTCACAAGTTCATGGTTAAAAATCATGGATCATGCATGGGTTCATATGATCTCAACTCAATATCAGGTAATTACATTAAATCATATAATAGAAGATTGAAAAACAACAGTTGAATCATAATTGAATCGAACCCATGGAGAATTAAGAAGAACCCTAGTTTGATTAATTGAAACCCAATTGAGGAATTAAAAATGTTGGGTACCCCATGGAGGAATGGACTCCATGGGTGAATACACACGTACCTTGATACTCGGAGCACAAGAAAAATGGTGAATTGAAGACCTTGGAGTGAAACCCTGGCTTCTTCTTCTTCTTCCTTAGCTTAAAAGACAATTTGGGAGAATGAATTTAGTTAGGTTTTGGGGAATTAGGGGAATGAGTTTAAAATGGGTAGATTTAGGACTTAATGTATTTATATAGAGCTTAGAATAGGGGTCAAAACGACATAGTTTAGGCATAAAACGTTTAAGAAAATACCTAAAAATCCTTAAGAAATAACTGTCGGAACTGGTCTATGGGTCCAATCTAAGGACCATAGAACTTTCTACGGTCCGTACTGGTCAACCGTAGACCAAGTTTTAGGGCCTTAAAATTTACCCAACTTTGACGAGACCCTTCTACGGTCCGTAGACCCAAATCATAGAACTCAACTTTAACCCCAAAATTTGACTGAGTCTTGATTGCCTCTACGAAATCCATCAATGACCTGTAGTTCATTCGATGGACCATCCTAGTCAATCATAGGATGAGATACTGAAAATTGATTTTCAAAGTTTATATTCCCACTTTCTACGAGACTGGTCTACAACCCATATGTCATGACCCAGGGGTACTCCCTAGATGTAAAATGGCGTACAAGACCCCGAGAGGCCTCATACAAGAAAACTTAGCATATCATAACATAAAATAATAGAAACGAGCGGGAATTAAAAACATTTTCAACAATATCAAAGTTTCATAAAACAAAGAGGAAGTCTATTACACTTGTCTCAAACCATCTAAAATATGAACATTTTCGGGACACAGCCCATACAATAGTTCAAACATAAAAGAAAGACATAAAGGAAAATGGTGGTCAAATTCTCGAATGCTATGAGGACTCACCAAAACTTCAGTCCTTGCTCTACTATGATAATAGCCACGAGTGAAAGAATCGATATTGTTGGATCCTACATTTGGATAAGAAATGTAGGCAAAAGTATGTGTTAGTACAAACATGTACTAAATATGATGGCTAGCATAAACATCAACATAGGCATTAGTTAACATAAGACACATACCATAATCATAGAGATAACAACATAAGTTATAAGCATAATCAATGCACATAAATCATCATAGTGTAAGAGGAACACTTCTTGTAGTAACCTCACTTATCCTTAGGCAAGACTTAGGCAATCCACCTATAGTCAAACATATCAAGAAAGGCAACTCAAGCAATAATGAAAGCTAATCTATCATCATAACAAAAAAATATCATATTAAAACATACTTACGATACTTCCTTGAAGCAACTTTGTTTCATCATAACTATACTACTTTGATTAGGGACTAGTCCCTCTTTAGCTATTTCTATTATTCGTGGAAGAGTACTTCTTTACTAGTCCAAGACAAGTCATTACCCATGAATGGTTACTATTTACTAATTCAAGGCTATCAAAGAAAAGCACCTCATTATGCTAGACCAAGCTATCATGGAAGGCACCGTACTATGCAAGTCCAAGCTACTCAAGGAAGGGTACCATTTCTCAATCCAAGCTACCAATGAAATAGTTTGGCCTTACCAAGTCATGCTATCATGCAAGCATCCTATCATGCTAGTTCAAGCTTACCATTGGAAGGGTACTATTGCTCAATCCAAGGCTATCCATGAGATCTACTAACTCAAGCTACAAAGCATGGTCTTGTCTTACCAAGTCAAGCTATTCATGAAGGTATCACATATCACTACTTCAAGCTATCATATTTTATAGATGCTTTGATTCATTATAGGTGAGCAAGTATTTCAACCTAGAATCATTTTATGCGAGAAAACCTTTCACATTATACATTCATACACACATAGAGTAGATTATGTGGGTAAATCCTTCCACAATGATTCTATCTACTAATCAACATTCATATATATATAAGCTTTACTCTCAATGCCCTAATCATCATAACTCATCATATTAGCTTTACTCTAGAAGCCCTACTAATCATCACTCATCATACCAACCTTAGTCTCAAGACAATTCTAATCTCAAAGCCTTACAAATCATAATTCATCATTTATATACTTTTATCTCAATCAATTCATATCTATAAGCTTTACTCTTAAGAAATTCACATCTATATGCTTCAATCTCAAGAAAGCTATAATGTATTTCATCAATCCTATAAGAATACATCTAAATTCTCAATTTCCCCTTTCATGGCATAAAACCCATTTATATCAATTTCATCTTTCTAGACTTGGGTTGGGAATGGGTACTTGTAAATTCATCCTATAAACATGTAATTCTATCAATTCAAACATAAACAATCAAAATCCACTCATTTGGATCAAAACCCATAACATTAGAAGAAACCCTAACTAGAATTGGGGAATTCTTCTTCTAAATTAAGGAAATCATAGGGGCTCCATGGATGAAGGGATTCCATGGATGAAGAGACATCATACCTTAATTACAAATCCTACAAATTCTTGAGGATTGGATACTTTACCTTGATCCTAGCTTGAACTCTTTTTTCTTCTTTAAGTTTTAGAGAGAGAAATATTTGAGAGAAGAACTTTGGTATTCTTTTGGGATTTTGGAAACAATGTCTTGAATGGTGAGTTTAAAGGGTTAAAATCACTTATATAGGTGTACTAGGCTTAGGCAAAATGACCTCACTTTATTTTAATTAAAACAAGAAAGTCCCAAAATACTCTTCACTTGGCAGTGCACTGCCTCCTTTCATGGAGGGCTCCACGAGCCGTGGTGCCTACCACTAGCCGTGGTCCCTCTCGTTGTCATGGACTAGTGGCTAAGACACCTTCCTCCTACCCCTAAAAAGCTAAGGCAACTCCACGATCCCTCCCACGATCCGTCAAAGGCTTCATGAGCAGTGAAGTGGCTCGTGTGGAGCAGGTCAACTTGGGCAACCTTGAGGAGGCTACTACCTCACCACCATGAGTGGCACCACGAGCCATGAAGGCTATCGTGGGAAGGTGGTCAGTTCCTTGGGAAAGTTGGGCAGCCTTGGCCCTTCCCTTGGCTCTTGCCCTTTTTCCTTGGCTCTTGCCCCTTGTCCTTGGCTTGTTTCCCTCAGACTTACCCCTAGTTAGTCTACTAGACTACGGGGTGCTATAACATAGAACATTCTATGAATCATAGGCTGGTTCATAGACCTTAACCAGTAGGAAAAAATATGTAATCTTTTCCCTTTTCCAAAATCCGAGGTGTTAATATATCTCCCTTGGGAATATTTGTCCTCGAATGAAACTCAAGGCAACAAAAATAGGGTAGGGGAAGATATCTAAGCACCCAACATGAATGCAATAATATAAATGAACATATCAATGAGAAAATCAACTCCAAGCTAACCCATACTTTAAAACATCATATCATAAAACACATATTTATGCATATGAAAACGTTGAAAATTACTAAGACACATGAATCTGTAAGAATAAACCATGAGGGCCTAACTACCTCAAGTTAGAGTAGGAGTGGAGGGAAAAAGATAAGAATATTGGGACATCATATCGGCCTCGACATCCCAAGTAGCACCTTCAACCATTTGATTCCTCCACAACACCTTCACGGATGAAACTTCTTTGTTTCTTAACTTTCAAACTTGCCAGTCTAAGATCTACTCTAAAATATCTTAATATGAAAGACTTTGATTAATACCAAGACTTTCCAATGGCACAATCAATGCCAGATCATCGATACACTTCTTTAATAAAGACAAATGAATACCAGATGTACCAACGATAAATTAGAGGGAACGTCTACTTGATAAGACACCTTGCATATTCGTCCCAACACTTGATAAGGACATACATAATGGTGACTAAGTTTCCCTTTCTTACCAAACCTCATGACACCCTTCATGGGTGAAATATTCAAGTAAATCTAATCATCAGCATCAAACTCAAGATCCCTTTTTCTAGCATCAGCATAAGACTTTTGTCGACTTTGAGCCATTTTCAATCATTATCTAATAAGCTGAAATTTCTCCATAGCCTCATGTACTAACTCGGGACCTATCAAAGAAACATACCAGACTTCAACCATCCTATAGGAGACCCACACTTCCTACCATAAAGAGCCTCAAATGGAGTCATACCAATACTTGAATGGTAGCTATTGTTATAATCAAACTCAATCAAAGGTAAGTAATCATCCCAATTACTCTTGAAGTCAATTACGCATGCTCTCAAAATATCCTCCAAAGTCTGAATTGTACTCTCGGCTTGCTCATTGGTTTGAGGATAAAAGGTCGTACTAAGCTTAACTTGGGTATCAAGACCTTTTTGGAATGACTTCCGAAATTGAGAAGTAAATTGGGCACCACGATAGAAGATAATGGATAGGGGCACCCCGTGCAACCTAACCATTTTCTTTGATATACAACTTAGAATAATCTTCAGCTTAATAAGAAGCCTTGATGGAAATAAAATGAGTCGACTTCATCATATGATCCACAATAATCCAAATCAAATCATTGTGCCACTGAGTTACAATTAGGACACTTAGCCACAAATTCACAATATTCTTCTTTATCCTATTCCACCAATAGACCTCCCAAAAATTACGGTACATCTTAGTGGCTCCCGAGTAAATAAAATAGTGAGAACTATGGGCTTCTGATAAAATTTGTTCACTCAAATAATCAATATTTGGAACACACAATCGACCTTGATAATGAAGGACACTATCTCCCCCCGGGAGAAAACCTTAATGGTTTTTTCAGAAACCGACTTCTTCAAGTAAACCAATACTGGATCAAGATATTTCTTAGCCTTTAGATTTGATAGAAAAGATGATTCTGGACCATTTTTCCTTGGCAAGCAAGGACATCTCTTTTCGGAGTGGGGGTAAGACACTGGATACCACGTTATAGCTCATGTGGTCTATGTTGGTTAATGGTAAATATCCCACAAAATGATCTATGTTTCTCTAAATATTTATATGAAGGTTTCAATGAGATTTTAAGATGCACAGATCATGTTCATGATTGATGATGTTCTTTAAAGGCTTATGATGTTTAGCTTGGTCATGCATTTCATGTTTTCCTTTATGTCCCCTTATGATCATGTTTTACATTTTATGCATATCCCTTATACTTAGTACATTTCATGTTCTATTGTATACTTGTGCCTATATTGTTTAATAATATAGGGTGAGACACTTCCTCTAGCTAGTTGGTGATAACTTGAAGTATGCAGAGTTGGTGAGTCCTCATATTTCGAGAATCATGTTGCTTTTACTTCATTTTCCTATGTTTTAGTTTTCAAACATTGTGCATGGTGTGAGGGTTACATCCCGACCAGTTCTTTTGATGTACTAGAATGTCTTGTGAAGACTATGTTAGATTTTTACTTTTATCTCAAACTTTCCTATTCATATGAGATTCTTTACTTTTTTTCTATTATATTATGTTGTATGCTTGTAAAGGGGTTTCTATAGGACCTCTCGAGGTAATATACGTCATTTCATGTCTAGGGTGTACTTTGAGACGTGACAACCTTGGTATTAGAGCACAACATTTTAGAAAAGGTTCTAGGATGACTCACAATCCGCGTTGCATAGAGTTTTGTTCATGAGTGTGAAGCGTGCCACACTTATGAATAAGAGGCTACAAAGCGATTAGGGAACTTCACTTCTTTAATTACTCTAAATTTATTCCATGGAGTCTATCTCTATAGAGATCATTCTCCGAAGTCCAGTTCAATGTTATTCAGGATCTGGCCCCTCGAAGAGCTTATGTGAGAAGGAATGTGGGTGAGAATGTGGAGCCGGGGGTTTCTCAAGTTCCGATTCACCCTTTAGCCGAGCAAGTGACTCATGCCGAATTCTAAGCCGCTTTCCAAGTTTTGGCTCAAACTATGATGACCCAAGATAAAAGAGAAAACATTTCTCCATTGAACCCAAATGTGGGTACATTCTCAACAAGGATAAGAGACTTCACTAGGATAAATCCTTCATTGTTCTATGGTTCCAAGGTTGAGATACTCAAGAGTTTATTGATAAGGTGTATAAGATAGTGGGAATTGTGGGAGTGTTTATGGTAGAAAAGGAAAATTTGGCCGCTTATAAACTCAAGGGTGTTGATCAAGTTTGGTTTGAACAATATAAAAGTGAGAGGGGGATAGATGCGGGTCCTCTTGATTGGGAGAAATTCAAAGGAGATTTTCTTGATTTTTTTCTTTCCTCTAGAGATGAGGAAGGCAAAGGTGATTGCGTCAATAATATTTGTCAAGGAAATGCTAGTGTTAAGGAGTGTGCTTTGAAAGTCACTCAATTGGCTAAGTATGCTCCGACTATAGTTGCCGAATCAAGGGCAAGGATGAGTTAGTTTGTGTCGGGAGTTTCCGACTTGGTTGTCAAAGAGTGTTGTACCGCCATATTGATTAAAGAGATGTATATCTCTCATTTGATGATACATGCCCAACAAATTGAGGAGGAAAGGCTCAAGGAAATGGTAAGGATCGATGATGGTGACTTCTCTCATTCTAGGTCCGGTGGACATGGGCTTCACCAATTTCGGCACAAGTTTTCCTGTCAAGGTTCTTCTAATGCTACGACTCCTAAGTTAAAAAAAAATAGGGTGTCTAACCCTAAGCCTCATGTAGGTAATGGAAATAGATATTCTATTCTCGCTTTCTCAAGGTGTGGTATGAAGCATAATGGAAAATATTTGGTTGGTATGGGCGGTTCCTTTAATTGTGGAAAGAATTTTCGCAAGATGAGAGATTTCTCCTTTCTTGCTACGAAGGGAAAGGATGGTAGGCAAGTTCAACCTAGTGGTTCTGGTTCGAGTTCTCCAAAGATAAATAGATTTTATTCTCTTCAGACTCGACATGATCGTGAGGGTTCTCTGTATGTGGTGACTGGTATATTGAAAGTCTTTCATTTTGATGTTTATGATTTACTTGATCTGGGTGCTACCCTGTCCTTTGTTACTCCTTATGCGGCCTGATAAGGTTCAACTACACTTCATCCTATTCTAAGTAGGCGGTCACTAACAAGTATAAACCTAACTAAGAGTTCGGGTTGATCTCACAGGGAGTGATACAATAGAGAATTCAATTAAGAAATAAAATTATGTCCTGATCGTTTGTAGAAGTATAGGTTTCACAACATTAAAGTAAATCACAAGGTTTAAACAATTAATATCAAATGGGGGATTTAGGTAACAAAGTTACGAAAGCTAACACGGGTAGTAAAACAAATAGAGATTGGACCTTAGAAGTGTGATAAGTTGAATGCTAATTTCGCGTAATGGGTGATTACTATTTACTTATAGGTGTTTAATCTCAGTGGGTAGACTAGGTTTTGAGTGAAATAGTCATTTCTCAATCAACTACTGCGTTTCAAGTGATTCTTTCGAACCTCAACGAGCGAAACACAACCAAACAACCCAAATCCTTAATTAATCCACTCTTTCAAGGTGGATTTGTAAAGTCTCAATCAAACCCACTTTCTCAAGATAGATTCTTAAAGTTGCGATCAATACAACTATCAATCAATAATCCGACTCTAATACCTCTTTATCAAGCAAGAATTGAGAATTAAGCTAGAATTGCATTTGCAACTACAATTTCTCAATTAAAGCATGAACAATTGATTGAACCACTTCAAAACAACAATAAAATCAGTAACTAAAAACACCCATTAGCTAATTAATGCATTCAACTACATAATCACACCCCCAAGGAGAGTGGTTTTAGCCAAGCATAAAGAAAACACAAGAAATCATTACCAACTGTTGACACGAAATTTTGGTCTGATATTTCAAAAGTTAATATTTTTTAAGTATTTTATTTTTTAATTAGTTCAAAATATATATTTTTCCATTTTTTAATGCAATTTGTTGATAATTATCCTTATTCTCAAAGTAATAGGATTTTTATCAGATTTATTTTGTTTATATTATTTTGTCATAGTCGGTTGAATACATTCAAATATTTGTTTATTTTTTATAAAATCATTATTTATGTTAAATTGCCTTTTTTACATGTCATTGGTTACGTTCATTATTTTTTTTTCAGATTCATTTTATCTATTACATTTGTTATTATTCATCTTTGATATTTTGCACAGTCCAAAAATTCATTATGTTATGATAATATTTCATACACAGATATTTTAGTAACCGGTAGTTTTGGCCCACGGTTTTAAGATAGTGGTATTGTATTATTGGTGGTTTTCAATTTCATATTTAAAGAATAGCTTGTTTATTAAGTTAAGGGGTGGTGGATAAGATTCTAGGGGTAATTTTCAGATTTTTTAGTGTTTAAAAAATTTCTTTATTGTTCATTATTTTTCCGGCAAGTCGTCGGAGTTACGCCGGAAGCCGGTGAGTCCACCACCAAAAAACCCCGTTTGTTTTCTCCCAACTTCTCAAGAAAACAAAGACCACCATTGCTCCCCCTTTTCCCCGATCCCTCACTATCCAAAAAAACGGAGTAACAACCAGCCACAACACATCAGTGTCTCCTTCATCTTCTCCGACGAAGCTTAGCGTCGAAGTAAGCTAACACAACTCCGAACCAAAGCCAAAACTCCACCCAAACTCCAAACAAAACCCCAACCATTTTACCTTCTCCTTCTTGCTTCTATCAGCAACAAATTCCATTAAAAGCCACCCAAAAACCCCTTTTGCTTTTCCCATTTTTCTTCAGCCAACCAGTTGTCTTCTCCTCTCCCCTTCACGTTTTTTATTCGTTTTGTCAGGTGAAGTACAACGAGCAACCCACGAGTTCTATCGGTGCTACCAACAAGCTTCAAATCCATCGACGAAATAACCACAAACCACCAGATCTTGTGCCGAGAGACTTCAACCAGACTACGCCTGAAAGCTTCCAAAATCTTACCAGAAAATAATACTTCGGTAACCAGTATTTCATCATTGTTTTGTTATTTTTTTGATACTAATTGTTGTTATTTTCACATTATTGGGTTGCTTCTCTTTGATTTTACTTTATTTTATTAATATTTGTATGTTTGTTTCCTTATAAATTATGTTTTGTTTAAGATGGGTATGGATTTATGGTGTTTATATTTGTTTCTGTTAAATTTTATTTTCATTGTTATCGTTAGTTTTTCCATGGTAATTTGAATTTGTTTCCTTGTTTAGTTGTTTTGTTACATTACACATATTTATTTATATGTGTTTCCTACAGATTTGCTCTATTTTGAGTATTGTTTGTTATTTTTTTTATCATTATTTAATGTATTGTGAATTAATACTTATGCATAAATGATTTTCTCTCACTATTTTGGCTTTAGTGTTTATGATAAAGTAGACTGATCTCCTTTCTTATTATTTTATATTGTTAGGTTTTGATTGCTATTAATATTTCTTTGTTTCATCTTCTTTTACTTATATATTTTATTTATTTTTATTACTGCGCTAGCCTTAATTGCTTTGTTTGAGTCAGTATTGTGTAATATTTTTTGATAATTTACTCATTTTGGTCATTGTTAAAGTTATGTTGTTTTGCACTATTTTATTTTGTTGGGATATTATCGAATACGTTATAAGTTAAATTGGCCAATGAAAAAATCTCTCCGTCGATTTTCGAGGCCTCTCCAATGTTAAAGATAGAAATTTAGTTTAACTTAATATTTTTATATATTAAAATTGGCCGATGAAGAAATTACCGTCGATTTCCAAGGCCTTCCATGTTAATAAGATGGGTTTTTATTTTTAAGCTATTATTTGATTTATTCATATTTATTCATTACTAACACTTTTACTAAGTGTCTTTACAGGTACACGAAGTTGCTTCCCATTGAAGATATTCGAATGAAGTTCGAATTATATTATTTATTCATTATCTTGTACATATCGATGTTAGGCAAACCTTAGGCCGTTTGTTACATTATTATTTTATTTAATTACTTGTGTATATCACATATTTATTAAACTTGTATATATTTTTTTTATCTCCTCCTCAATTTGAAAAATGAATTCAAATGGGATGCACAGTTGTGAATTTCGAAGGATGCCTAACACCTTTCCTTCGGATTAACTTGAACCTCTTACCTAGAATCTATTCGATTTGTAGACATTATTTTAAGTTAATTAATTCACTGGTTTCTTAGTTTTTCTAAAATTAGGTGGCAACTCCCTTTTACCCATTTTACCCCTTTAAAATTCTTTTAACTCTTTTTCTAAATTGATTAATTATTAATTTTTGAGTCACCGCGACGTTGTGCCCTCTCAAAGGGATGTCAACAGAATGACGACTCTGCAGAAGAGGCTCTAACCATTATGAGTTCATTTTTTCAAATTTAGAAGGTTTTTCTTTTATTGTGTATATTTCGTTGATTATTTGTATATTTCACTTGTGGTTTATTCATTATTTGTTTAATTGTATGTATATTGTAATTGCATTCATGGAATTTTCCGACATGCATATAGTATATTAAGGAACGGTTTTGCGTAAATGCAGTTGGGCTTTTTTATACTCAATTCTTTTTCGGAATAATCAGCTATTTGTTGGTTTGTCATGAGTCCAATGATTGTCGTGAGTTTCAGCCTAAGTTGTCCGCTTGGGTTCCCGATCTTTCAAAAGCCACTCTTGGTCACCTAGTTTTAGAATATTCATAATCTCTTTCCAATCTTCATTTAAGTCACAATTTGGTTGAAACTACGTTTGACCTAATTCCTGCTTCAACGGGATACGTAGGCGCCATAAGGGCTCGGTCATGTTCCCCGTAAGTTTTTCATTAATTCAAAGTAGAAACTGGGGCAAAATTTGTTAGGAGGTCTCCAAAAATTTTATAGTGGAGATAGTTGTTACAAGATTGAATACCGGAGGTTGTTAAAGCTGAAACAGGGGCAAAAATTTTAAGGAATGCCCTCAAAAATTTCACCAAGGTTGTACTCTAACACCAAATTTATTGGAGCATCGCTCCAAGTTGGTTTGTACGTCTTCATTAATTTTTTGTATGTAATGTTATATTCATTGCATATCTTTGATTTTATTTATCGTACATTCCATTATTTTGTTTGACATTTTTAAAGTTTGGGTGGTCCGCCCTTCAATGTGACTCATTCATCTTTCATTTTTGTTACTTTTTCTTCAAATAATAAAAAATACTTTTTGTTAAATTTGGGTGGTCCACCTTTCAATGTGACTTGTTAATTTTTTATTTTTGTTACCTTTTCTTTAAATAAAAATTAAAGATTTGTTGTTAAATGTGGGTTGTCCGCCCTTTAATGTGACTCCTTGGCTTTTCATTTCAATTATTTTTTCAAAAAATTCAATTATTACTCAAAAATGTTTTATGTCATATCTGAACGAACTACGCAAACCTGATTCTTATTAATGTGATACGTAGGTAGCCCTTCTAGGATTCAATATTCTTTATTCTCTAAGATTTTTCATATTTTTTATTCTTTCAAAATGTTTATATTTTGAAATCATTCTTTTCTTGGTTGGTGCCAACACAATTCAAGTGTGCATGTGAAAAATAATTTATACAGTAGAGAAGATTGAATTCTAGTTAAACCATAGATTCTTTTGATACCTCTCATTAAAACTTTTGTTACACTTGAAAATATTTTCTTGCATACATTCAAGATTAGAACAAAACCAGATTCATTGTTTCATTGGCATTGTGTGGTGAGTTTTGAATTAAATTCAATGGTGTTGTGTTGTTGATCTAGAACTTGGCCTGAATGTAGTTGAGGCAAAATCCTGAGTAACTTTTGATTTGAAAAATGATTGTAGGCTTTCTTTGACCCGTTTGTGCCTATCAAAGCCTACCAAATGACAATAATCCTTAATACGTCCCACTTTGAGCCTTAAGTCTTTTCTTTGGACAACCACATTTTAGCCTATACCCTTTCTGAGTGCTTATACGCACTAACCCTCTTTTGCCTTACTTTCTTGAGCGCACTGAAGACGTGCAAGTTACAAAAGAAGATACAAAGTTTAAATTTGTCAAAGACAAAAGTTACCAAAGTCCATGAAAGTCAATAATACAAAAATGACTTCAAAAGAAAGAAACAAGAGTTGAAAATTCCCCACAAGTTCAAACAAGCAAAATTTTAACAAAAAGAAGAACAAACACTCCAAAAAATCAGGAGAAACTTTAAAAGATGAAGAGAAAGGGGAAAATCTTAGACAAGCAAAGCTCTACAAGAAGTCAAAAAGTACAAAAGAGAAGGGACAACAAAGAGGATCAAACGCTAAAAGCGTAGCAAATGTTGAAAACACAAATTCAGTGCAATGCTCAAGAAAGGATTAAGTCACTTTTATCCCAAATGACCATCATACCCATCTCTAAGCCTACATTACAAGCCATTAACAAGCCCTACATGATTTTAGTTCAAATGTTCTTCCATTAGTGGAGATTTACATGAAGGTTAAGCCTATGGTATCACAATTGCATGTGTGAACATTTTTTCTGAGTGCGAGTGTGCTTTTTCAAATGTTCCCAAATTAAAATACTTTAAATATGTGCAAATTGAGACTTTCTTTGTAGTGAGGTCACTTGAAACATGATTTTAGGTCTAGTTCAAAACCTTTGTTTGTACTAAGATGGACAAATCTTGTCGTTACTTGAGTACATTTGAGGTACCACTTGAATTCATAAGAATTACCTCGAAGTCAATCTCACTTGAAAGAGAAAGAATTGTGAGAAAGGTTTGTACAATAATATTGTTGGCGCTAACCAAGTTAAAATATGTTTCATTGTTCATAAAATAAAAATGGGTTGAAACCCACTTTTCAATATTTGTCCATACCAACTTTGTGGACCGTTTCATTGTTGATATTTGTCCATACCAACTTTGTGGACCGTTTCAATGTTGATATTTGTCCAAATCAACTTTGTGGACCGTTTCATTGTTGATACTTGTCCAAAGTAACTTTGTGGACCGTTTCATAGTTAAAATTGTATTTTTGGATCGTCATACCCTTCAAAATGGCATTTTCTAAATTAGGGTCGGCATACCCTTCAAAATGATATTTTCTTAAATTTGGGTAGTCATACACTTTAAAATGACATATTTTTTAAATTTAGGTCATCCTACCTTTCAAAATGACATTTAAAAAAAATTAATTTGTTATCTCAAATAAAATGATTATTTTTTAAATTGGGTTGTCATGTCGTTCAATACGACACTTTTTATTTTGTTATTCCATTTCAAATTGATATTTTTTTTATTCATGATGTTATTAAGTTTGAATTGTTGCATTGGTTAATACCTTATTTATATGAAGCCATGTTTGCATAATTTATGTTGCATTTAAGCTATATTTAGTACTAACATTGTTATTGCAGATGTTGTGATACACCATTCATATTAAGTTTAAGATTGGATTTCCATCTCCCTTAAAATGGCACGTTAGGTTCAAGTTGGGTCATCCACCTTTCAAAGAGACATGTTGGGTTGTCACTTCGTTCAAAGTGACAAGTTAAATTCAAATTAGGCTGTCTGCCTTTCAATCGACGCGTTGGGTTGTCACATCCCTTCAAGTGACACTTTAAGTTCAAGATTGGGTTGTCATCTCCTTCAAATGGCACGTTAAGTTCAAGTTGGGTCGTCCGCCTTTCAAAGAGACACGTTAGGTTGTCACCTCGTTCAAAGTGACATTTTATATTCAAGTTGGATCGTCTGCCTTCCAAAGAGACACATTGGGTTGTCACCTCGTTAAAAGTGACATGTCAAATTCAAATTGGGTCATCCGCCTTTCAAAGAGATAAGTTGGGTTGTCACCTCGTTCAAAATGACATGTTATGTTCTCGTCTGCTTTTCAAGAGACAGGTTGGGTTGTCATCTCCCTTCAAGTGACACGTTAGGTTCAAGTTGGGTCGTCCGTCTTTCAAAGAGACATGTTGGGTTGTCACCTCATTCAAAGTGACATGTTATATTCAAATTGGTTCGTCCTCCTTTCAAAGAGACAAGTTGGGTTGTCACCTCGTTCAAAATGACATGTTATATTCAAATTGGGTCATTTGCCTTTCAAGAGACAGGTTGGGTCATCATCTCCCTTCAAGTGACACGTTAATTTCAAATGGGGTCGTCTGACTTTCAGAAGACAAGTTAAGTCGTCACCTCGTTCAAAATGACACGTTATTCACATCATCCTCCTTTCAAAGAGGTACACTACCTTCATTGTGCAATTTTGAAAGTAACATCGAATTAGGTATGTAAATGTTGTTCAGTTTATCATCAATCTTTGCCTTTTGTTTGTTATTTTCAGCCCATTAATGGAGAGTGTTGTTCAAAATTTTTCATCGATCCTAATCAAATAAAGGGGCAAGTTGTTGACATCAAATTTGATCTGGTATTTCTAAAGTTAATACTTTTTAAGTATTTTCTTTTTAAAATAGTTCAAAATACATATTTTGCCATATTTTAATGCAATTTATCGATAATTATCCTCATTCTCAAAGTATTAAGATTTTTATCGAATTAATTTTGTTTATATTATTTTTTAACAATCGGTTGAATCGTACAAATATTTGTTCATTTTTATAAAATCATTATTTCTGTTAAATTGCATTTTTTACATGTCATTGGTTACGGTATTACTTTTTTCATATTCATTTTATCTATTACATTTGTTATTATTTATTTTTGATATTTTGCACAGTCAAGAAATTCATTCTGATATGGATAATATTTCATACACAGATATTGTATTAACCGGTGGTTTTAGCCCACGATTTTAAGATAGTGGTGTTGTACTATTGGTGGTTTTCAGTTTCCTATTTAAAGAATAGCTTGTTCATCAAGGGGTGGTGGATAAGATTCTAGGGGTAATTTTCATTTTTTTTAGTGTTTAAGAAATTCTTTATTGTTTATTATTTCTCCGGCAAGTAGCCGGAGATCCAACTGAGTCTGGAGTCCACCACCAAAAACCCCTGTTTGTTTTCTTCCATTTTCTCCAGCAAACAAAGACACACCGTTGCTCCCTCTTTCCCCGATCTTTCACTGTCCAAACAAATCGATTAACAACCAGCCAAAACACACCAGCGTCTCCCTTGTCTTCTCTAGCGAAGCTTACCGCCGGAGTAAGCTTACACAACTCTGAAACAAAGCCAAAGTTCCACCCAAAATCAAAACGAAACCCCAATCATTGTACCTTCTCCTTCTTGCTGCTATCAGCAGCAACAGACAACCCCAAACCACAAACTCCATTAGAAACCACCCAAAATCTCCTTTAGTTTTTCCCATTTTTCTCCGGCCAACCAGTCTTCTTCCACTCTCAACTAGCGACCCACGAGCTCTATCACTGGTACCAACAAGCTTCAAATCCACCAACGGAATAACCACAAACCACCAGATCTTGCACCGAGAGACTTAAATAAGACTACGCCTGAAAGCTTCCAAATCTTAGCAGAAATTAATACTTCGGTAACCCGTATGTCATCACTGTTTTGTTCTTGTTTTGATATTAATTGTTATTATTTTCACATTATTGGGTTGCATCTCGTTGATTTTACTTTGTTTTATTAATATTTGTGTCTTTGTTTCCTTATAAATTATGTTTTGTTTAAGATTGTTATGAATTTATGGTGTTTGTGTTTGTTTCCATTAATTTTTATTTTCTTTGTTATTGTTAGTTTTTCCATTGTAATTTGAATTTGTTTCCTTGTTTAGTTCTTTTGTTACATTACTCATATTTCATTATTTGTGTTTCCTGCAAATTTGTTCTATTTTGAGTATTGTTTGTTATTTTTTAATCATTATTTATTGTATTGTGAATTAATACTTATGCATAAATGATTTTCTCTCACTATTTTGGCATTGGTGTTTAGGATAAAGTTGATTGATCTCCTTTCTTATTATTTTATGTTGTTAGGTTTTGATTGTTATTAATATTTATTTGTTTCATCTTCTTTTACATATATATTTTATTTATTTTTATTACTGCGCTAGTCTTAATTGCTTTGTTTGAGTCAGTATTTAATAATATTTTCCTGTAATTTACTCATTTTGGTAATTGTTAAAGTAATGTTGTTTTGGACTATTTTATTTTATTGGGATATTATTGAATACGTTAGAAGTTAAATTGGCCATTGAAAAATTTTCTGCATCGAGTTTTGAGGCCTCCCCAATGTTAAAAGACTGAAATTTAGTTTAAGTTCATATTTTTGTATCTTAAAAATGGTCGATGAAGAAATTACCATCGATTTCCAAGGCCTCGCATGTTAATAAGACGGGTTTTTATTTTTAAGTTATTATTTGATTTATACATATTTATTCATTACTAACACTTTTACTGAGTGTCTTTACAGGTACACGGAGTTTCTTCCCATTGTAGATATTCGAATGAAGGTCGATATATTCTTTATTCATTATCTTGTATATATCGATGTTAGGTAAACATTAGGTCGTTTCTTACATTATTGTTTTATTCTATTGTTTGTGTATATCACATGTTTTATTATACTTGTATATTTGTTTTTATCTCCTCCTCAATTTGAAAAAATGAATTCAGTCGGAACCCACAGCTGTGAATTTCAAAGGATGCCTAACACCTTCCCTTCGGATTAACTTGAACCCCTTACCTAGAATCTATTGGTTTCGTAGATATTTTTTAAAGTTAATTAATTAATTGGTTTCCTATATTTTTTAAAATAGGCGGTGACTCCCTTTTACCCATTTTAAAATTCTTTTAACTCTTCTTTTAAAATTGATTAATTATTAATTTTTCAGTCACTGCGACATTGCGCCCTCGCAAAGGGATGTCAACACCAACGAAGTTTTCCATCTGATTTGCTAACGATCTGCGATTCCCAAATGCGTAATTTTATGCTAAAAATCTCACAATCTCTAAATCTTTACTCAAAAATGTAAATACAATGTTCTAGAATGTAAAAACTCGAAAACCTATAAGTAAACAATGTGTGAACTACTTATTTTCTTTTAAAAATTGCATTTATACGTTTCCAGAATTTCAGCACGCAGTTAACTCAATGAAGTAAGTTGGGTTTGACGACTAGTTAGAAGATGCATCGAGTTGCTTCTCTTCTCGCCTTTCTGGTGTGGCTTTTTCATCAAATCTTTCTCTAACTTTTGGTGAGCCAGATCGTTATTGTCGATCTCTTCGGAGTGTCGCCGAATAGCTTGTCTGCTCGCCGAGTGTCTTTGGTGAGTACCAGATTTTCTTTCCTTCAACTTTTTTCAGATTTTTCGCTCCTATTTGCCTTGTAATGTCCTTGCCTTACTCTTTAGCATTCATTACTGCATATCAACATTTTAACATCTTTTATGAGCATAAAATAGGTACTGAGGACACTAAATCATTGAATAATAAGACCTAAATGAGTCGAAATCCCCAAATCATCAACACCCCCAACATAAACTTTTGCTTGTCCTCAAGTAAAACACCATATCAATTAGGCCAATAGGGATGTTTGCAAATAGTGCTACTTGAGACTCAACATGAATGCACACGAGGTTCAATCTACTCATGCAATGTTCAATTGTGCACTAAGAGTTTTAAACTATTGTAACACCCCAGAAATTCTATGACTTAAGTTAGATCCTCACCTTGTGAATAATGACTTAAAAATAGTTAAAATGATGTTTCTAAACCTAAATTAATGCAATTGACTTGGTTTGGAAGAGTAAAAGTCTAAACGTCAAGAAACGACCACGACATCCGGAAACTAGAGAAGAATGTGTTCTAGTGTGTCCTTAGGTTTTGTGCAGGTTTAGGAGTGTCATATGATGGTATAATCTTGTAAAAAGGTTTAAATCAGATAAATATATGTTTATATGGTCAAAATGTTTAAATACGACTCCTCGGGGACACCCTAAGGGACCCCGAGGAGGACCCCAACCTTGGCCAAGAAAGCTGATAAGGCAGCTTTCAAATTGCACTTGGTGGGAATAGCTCCGTGTCACGGACTAGCTCTCCCAAAGAGAAAAAAGTTTATTCGCGACACGGCCGTGTCGCGGATTATACTGTCTTGAAATTTAATTCCAAATATCTTCAGGGAACAGCTCCTCATCATGGACTTGTTCTGCGTCGCGGATTTGTTCCGTGATGAAAATGCAGAAATTCAGAAATTGATTTTTACTTCATTAAAGAGTCCAACTAAGTGAGGGGTATTTAGGGTACTTTAGGGGACGTGTATATAATGATTTTTAAGTCAATTTACCTCAATTTTATCACTCAAACACAAAACCCCAAAGATCTAAACCTAAAGTTCCTCCTTCTCTCTACTCTCCCTCTCTCCTAAAGAACTCCACTGAAGAAGATTGGAGCTTCATGAACAAGACCAACTCTCCAAGGTTTCAACTCAAATTTTTGTGGTTAATTCGTCAATAAGGTATGGTTGTTTATCACTCTTAGGATTCCTTTCCCCAAGAGGCCCCTTCAAGATGAATTTCAAAATCTCCAATTTCTAGGTTTCAATCCAAAAAACATGGGTCTTCTTTCTAAAGTGAAATTGATGTTATAAACTGACTTTGATTGATGTTATATGAACAATTATGGATGAATTTATGTTGTATTGGTGGTTTCTTGAAGAATTCCCCATGAGACCCGTGTTTCCCCTTCTTTTCCTAATTCTAACCCTAGTTTGTGTTGGATATTGATTGAAGGCTATGAATTGAATGTGATGTTATGTAATTAATGTTTGTATGATGATTATACCCTAGGTTATGTATAATTTCTATGAAATTAGGGTTGAGTCTTAGAATGAAGCCTTGAAGGCTATGAAGGGAATATGGCAATTGAGTATATTGATGTTGATTATGTTATTACTTTGTGAATTACCTTGTATTATGTATTGGTTATGAATTGTTTGGTAATTGAAGTATGGATGTCCCAAGAAGGTCTAGAAGGTAAGAAGGTTGGTTTTTCTTTGAACTCAAGTATGGAAGGTGAATTACTTAGATTGTAATGATGCTATACCTAATGTGTTGTTGTGGTGTTGATTACCTAGTTTCCTCATCCTTAACCCTCTACACTTAAATTAGCTATGAAGTATGTATGTATGTTATGGTATGATTGATATATGATTGAAAGGTAGTCCTCATGATTATAGTGTAATGTAAAGTGAAAGGTTTACTCACTTGCTAAGTGTTTCTAAAGTGAAAGGATTGTTACTCACTTATGAACGTTCACATATGAGCAATTATGGTAAGATGTCTACATAAGAGTCTAGTAAAGGCTAATGTGAACTTATGTGATGACTAAAGATGATTACAAAAGAGAATTAGATTCTTAGCACCGAAAGGGCATGTAAATGAGATGGGGGTCACACGTTTAGTAAGTTCGGCTCCCCACATGGGTTTCCTCAAGTTTAGCAAGTCCGGATTACCCACGGTATGTGTTGTCTCATGAGATGGAAACTCCCACGTTTCGTAAGTTAGGTTTTCTAGAAGCAATCTCCTTGACCCTTAACTATGTGCCCACATAGGACTCTAGCTTAGTGGATCCACCTAGATAGCTATGTACGAATGGTTACACCTTAGGCAAGTGTTAACCCTCTCTTTTCGGTGTGGGAGTAGAACACCGAATTATATGTAGCTCTCATGATCTATGTCTGTTATTGCAATATTTCCCTAATGTAAAACTAAATGAAGGTATGAAAGGTGTGAACTCTTACTAGGGCTTTCTTAAGGTTTCTACATAGTGTAAGAGAGGGTATGGGACTTCTCTTTGCACATTGCACTTGTGAGATCCTAAGAGATGGTTGTAGTAGTGTTCTCTTATGATTATGATTATTATGACTTATTTATGTTGAAGCTATTATATGTATGATCATTATGAATATGGTAAGTTATGATGAGATATGATCTTATGAATGTATGCATGAAGTAGGTTGCTTAATATGATACTTGGCTTTGGATAGGGTTATGGGGTTCTATTCTTGCATTGCACTAGTATTTCTTGGGTTGTCTACATGTTGGAATGATATTATGTTGGATTGGACTATGATGCTTACTTTGTGTGCATATTGGATTTACTTGGTAAAAAGCATGTTTTGATAAAATGTCCTTTAATGCATGTTTCAATGGTTTTTATGCATAGTAGCCATACTTAGTACGTGTGTTGTATTAACCCATATTTTCTCCCTTTTCCCCAAACATTTAGGTTCGGGCCGTTGAGGATTCAAGGTTACTTCTCAAGACACTTGGAGTTGCTTCCCCAAGTTGGTTAGTCCTCAAGTTCGAGGGCAAGACCCTATGATCTAGCTTCTATGTTTAGTTCTTTGCTTATTTTGAAAGACATTGTTGTACTTTCCTATTTTAAGACTTCTTATTTATGTAAGGGCTAAGTCCCATTTTCGATACTTCTATGTCTAGATGGTACATTGTGACAAACTTAGATTTTGTTTTTCATATATGAAGTGAAGTTGAACTTCCAAAGTAAAAGTTTTAAATGTTCCGTGATTTTATTCTATGATACATGTTACGATGAATGCTAAGGGCAAGTATAAGACCTCTTCGAGGTCGAATACATCGGTAACGACTAAGGGGTGCTCTCGGGTCGTTACAAACTTGGCATTAGAGCATAAGGTTGGGAATAATGTAGGATTTATGTCACAACATACCACGTCGAGTAGAGTTTTGTTCATGGGTGTAAAGCGCGCCACACTTATGAATGAAAGGCTACCAGATGCTTAGGAACTTTCACTCTTTTGTTATTCCATTGTCGTGCCTAAGAGTCTAAACTCTATTTAGTCCTTTTCTTCTAATTCTTCTCTTGTGCTTATAGGCAATGAATACAATAAGGAACAATGCATGGAGGGCCGGTGAGGAGAATGTGAATGAAGCGGTTCCCCCTCAAGCTCCTCAAAACCCTCAAGTTCCTACTGAAGAAGGGGCTATGTCTAATGTTGAGCTAAGGTTGGCTATTCATAATTTGACTCAAGTGTTGGCCACTCAAGTTTCTAGGGATGCTAGGGTGCAAGTGAACCCCAATGCTAGCACTACCACTTCTAGGATAAGGGATTTCACAAGGATGCATCCCCCTACTTTCTTTGGCTCCAAAGTGGAAGAAGATCCACAAGGATTCATTGATGAAGTGTTTAAGGTTCTAGAGGCTATGGGTGTTCCTTCTCAAGAAAAGGCGGAGTTAGCCGCCTATCAACTCAAAGATGTGGTACAAGTGTGGTATGAACAATGGAAGGAGGGGAGACCTATTAGACAGGGTCCGATAAGTTTGGCTACATTCAAGACGACTTTTCTTCATAGGTTTTTTCCTTTGGAACTAAGGGAGAGGAAAATGCAAGAATTCATCAACCTCCTTCAAGGGGGTATGAGTGTGAAGGAGTATGGCCTTAAGTTCACTGAATTGTCCAAGCATGCTCCTACTTTGGTGTCGGACTCTAGAGCTACAATGAACAAATTTGTTACGGGGTTATCCGATCTTGTGGTTAATGAATGTAGGTCGGATATGCTAATCCCAAGCATGGACATTTCTCATCTTATAGTTCATGCCGAACAAATTGAGGAGCAAAGGCTTAAGCAAGTTGGTAGAGAATTGAACAGGTCAAGGGCCGATGATGGAAATTCTTCTAAGGTTAGGTTTGAAATCAAAGATAAGACAAAGTTCAAAAAGAGGTTTTCCAACCAAGGTCCTCCTAACACTCCAAGGGTCAACAAAGGTAAAGTGACTACTCCCAAGCCTCAAGAAGCAAGAGGTGGTGGTCCTTATGTTGAGAAGCCTATTTGTACAAAGTGTGGTCGAAAACATGAAGGCAAGTGCCTAGTTGGCACGGGTAATTTATATGGTTGTGGTAAGAGTGGCCACATGAGGTTGGACTGCCCTATACTAAAGGCTCAAGGAAGGGAAAATGCTCAAGCACAAGCAAGTGGCCCAAAGCCCGATGCTCCTAAGAAGAATCGCTTTTATGCTCTCCAATCCCAAGGTGATCAAGAGAGCTCTCCAGATGTTGTGACCGGTATGTTACAAGTATTTTCAATTAATGTTTATGCATTATTGGATCCCGGTGCCACTTTGTCTTTTGTAACCCCTTTAGTGGCTATGAAGTTTGATATGTTTCTTGATGTCTTAGATAAACCCTTTTCGGTTTCTACCCCGGTGGGTGATTCTATAGTTGCTAAAAGAGTTTATAGAGGTTGTCCCATATCTTTGCCCAATAGAGTTACTTTGGTTGATTTGGTGGAACTTGATATGTTAGACTTTGATGTTATATTGGGGATAGATTGGCTTCATGCTTGTTTTGTGTCCATAGATTGTAGGACCCGAATTGTGATGTTTCAATTTCCTAATGAACCCATTTTAGAATGGAAGGGAGGAAATTTCGTTCCTAGGGGAAGGATCATTTCATGTCTAAAAGCTTGTAAGTTGATTTCTAAGGGTTGTCTCTATCATATTGTGAGGGTCGAGGATCTTGAGTCCGAGATTCCTCCTTTGGAGTCGGTCCCCGTAATGAAGGATTTTCCAGAAGTCTTTCCCAATGACTTACCCAGATTTCCTCCCAAACAAGAAATAGATTTCGGCTTAGATTTATTGCCGAATACACAACCCATTTCAATCCCTCCTTGCCGGATGGCCCCGGCGAAGTTGAAGGAATTAAAAGCTCAACTCAAAGATTTGTTGGAGAAGGGTTTCATCCAACCTAGTATATCTCCTTGGGGTGAACCGGTGTTATTTGTGAAGAAGAAGGATGGATCTCTTCGTATGTGTGTTGATTACCGACAATTAAATAAGGTGACCATGAAGAACAAGTATCCACTCCCTAGGATTGATGACTTATTTGATCAACTTCAAGGAGAGAGTTACTTTTCAAAAATTGATTTGAGGTCAGGTTATCACCAACTTAGGGTGAGAGGTGTTGATGTTCCGAAAATAGTCTTCCAAACAAGATATGGTCATTTTGAGTTCTTAGTGATGCCCTTTGGTCTTACAAATGCCCCGGCGGCTTTCATGGACCTTATGAATCGTGTGTTTAGAAATTATCTAGACTCATTTGTTATTGTCTTTATTGATGACATCTTGATATACACTAAAAGTGAGGATGATCACATGAATCATTTGAGGATAGTATTGCAAGTCCTCAAAGATCACCAAATCTATGCTAAGTTTAGCAAGTGCGTGTTTTGGCTAAGATCGGTTGCTTTCCTTGGTCATATTGTTTCTAGTGAGGGTATAAAAGTTGATCCAAAGAAAACCGATGCGTCAAAAGTTGGCATAGACTTTTGAGTCCTTCCGACATCCGAAGCTTTTTGGGTTTGGCCGGTTACTACCGGAGGTTTGTTGAGGGATTTCATTTATTGCATCTCCATTAACGGCCTTAACTCAAAAGAAGTCCAAGTTCGAATGGTCGGAATCTTGTGAAAAGAGCTTCTAATTGTTGAAAGATAAGATCACCTCCGCTTCGGTTTTGACTTATCGAAGGGAACCGAAGAGTTTGTAGTATATTGTGACGCTTCCCAAGTGGGTTTGGGTTGTGTCCTCATGCAGCATGGTAAGGTTATAGCTTATGCCTCGAGACAACTCAAGGTGCATGAGAAGAATTATCCAACTCATGACCTTGAGCTAGCGGCCGTAGCCTTTGCTTTAAAGATTTGGAGACACTATCTCTATGGGGTACATGTGGATGTGTTTACCGATCACAAGAGTCTTCAATATGTTTTTAGCCAAAAATAATTGAATCTCCGACAAAGGAGGTGGTTAGAACTGTTAAAAGATTATGGTATGAGTGTCCTTTACCACCCCGGAAAAGCAAATGTGGTTGCGGATGCTTTGAGTCGTGTATCTATGGGTAGTGTGTCACATGTGGAAGAAGAGAAAATGGTATTAGCCCGTGATGTACATAGGCTAGCCCGGTTGGGTGTTCGACTTGATGATTCCCCAAAAGGAGGTGTTATTTCCGTCATAATTTTGAGTCATCGGTTGTTGTTGATGTGAAAGCTAAGCAACATCTTGACCCTATTTTGATGGAACTAAAAGAGTCGGTTCTCAACAAAGCAATAGAAACTTTCTCTCAAGGAGAAGATGGGGTGCTTAGGCACCAAGGGAGATTATGTGTGCCGGATGTGGATGGCCTAAGAGAGACAATCTTAGAGGAGGCCCATGGGTCCCGATACTCCATCCATTCGGAAGCCACCAAAATGTATCGTGACTTACGTGAGATTTATTGGTGGAACGGAATGAGAAGAGACATAGCAAATTTTGTGGCTAGGTGCTCAAATTGCCAACAAGTCAAAGTCGAGCACCAAGGACCGAGAGGTCTAACTCAAGATATTGATACGCCCACTTGGAAGTGGGAAGAGGTCAATATGGACTTCGTGGTAGGCTTACCTCGAACCCGTAGGCAACATGACTCAATTTGGGTCATTGTGGATAGATTGACTAAATCAGCCCATTTCCTTCCCGTCAAGGTTTCTTATTCGGCGGAAGATTATGATAAGTTGTACATTAAGGAGATTGTGAAATTGCATGGGGCCCCGTTGTCGATTATTTCGGATAAAGGTGCCCAATTTACTTCCCATTTTTAGAGGTCTTTCCAAAGTGGGCTTGGTACTCAAGTGAAACTTAGTACCACATTTCACCCTCAAACGGATGGTCAAGCGGAATGCACCATCCAAACCCTAGAGGACATGTTGAGGGCGTGTTTTATTGACTTCAAAGGTAATTGGGATGACCACCTACCTTTGATAGAATTTTCCTACAACAATAGCTATCACTAGAGTATTGCTATGGCACCCTTTGAAGCACTTTATGGTAGAAGATGTCGATCCCGTTTGGGTGGTTTGAAGTAGGTGAATTTGCTCTTTTTGGTCCTGAGGTAGTCTATGAGGCTACGGAAAAATTTCGGCTTATAAGGGAAAGGTTGAAAATGGATCATAGTCGGCAAAAGTCTTATGCCGATAATAGAAAGAGGGATCTTGAATTTGAAGTAGGTGATTGGGTCTACTTGAAGATCTCACCCATAAAAGGGGTGATGAGGTTTGGTAAAAAGGGAAGCTTAACCCCGGTATGTTGGGCCTTAGGAGATCTTGAAGCGTGTCGGAAAGGTCGCTTATGAGTTGAAATTGCCCATCGAATTGGCCCTGGTTCACCCGGTGTTCCATATTTCTATGTTAAAGAAGTGTATTGGTGACTCGGTGTCCATTCTCCCTCTAGAAGGTTTAGGGGTAAATGAGAAGCTTTCTTATGAATAGGTTCCGGTCAAAATCTTAGATCGTCAAGTTAAGAAGTTGAGGAATAAAGAGGTGGCCTCCGTAAAAGCCCTATGGAGAAACCACCTAGTTGAGGGTGCAACATGGGAGGCCGAGGCCGACATGAAGTCCCGCTACCCTCATATTTTTCCTCCTACTCCTAGCCAAAGTTGAGGTTAGTAGTCTCTCTTAATTAGGTATAAATTGAAAATCATGTGTGTTGATGATTATTACATGATTTCCTTGTATGTGCATAGTTTTATGAAAATTCATGCTTAAGTTGTATTTCGAGTTTTCATGAATTTTGTTTCTCATGGTTGAAATTGCACTCATATATGTTGTGTGATGTTGTCTTCATGAGAGTTGTAATGAGCATGCTTGATGTTGTCTTGTTAAAGAAATGTCTTGTTGATTGCTTAATATATATGTTGATGCTCATTGGATATGGAGAAGGTAGTTCCTCCTATACTATGTGAAGTAAAGAGTTTTGAGCATAGTGATGTTGCGGATTAAATTCCTATATCATATGATGATATGATATTGTTGATGTGCCTGGTTGTTGTGCTGCTAGTTTGAGTCATTGTCTCCCTAGAAAAAAGACAAGTAACATTCGGGGACGAATGTTCCTAAGGGGGGGATATTGTAACACCCTGGAAATTCTATGACTTAAGTTAGAGCCTCACCTTGTAAATAATGACTTAAAAATAGTTAAAATGATGTTTCTAAACCTAAATTAATTCAATTGACTTGGTTTGGAATAGTAAAAGTCAAAACATCAAGAAACGACCACGACGTCCGAAAACTAGAGAAGAATGTGTTCTAGTGTGTCCTTAGGTTTTGGGCAGGTTTGGGAGTGTCGTATAATGGTATAATCTTGTAAAAAAATTTAAATCAGGTAAATATATGTTTATAGGGTCAAAACGTTTAAATACGACGCCACGGGGACACCCTAAGGGTCCCCAAGGAGGACCCCACCTTGGCCAAGCAAGCTGCCAAGGCAGCTTGCAAATTGCACTTGGTGAGAATAGCTCCGCGACGTGGACTAGCTCCCCCAAGGAGCAAAATATTTGTTCGCGACGCGGTCGTGTCGTGGACACTACAGTCTTGAAGTTTAATTCCAAATATCTTCAGGGAACAGCTCCGCGTCGCAGACTTGTTCCGCGATGAAAATGCAGAAATTCAGAAATCGATTTTTACTTCATTAAAGAGTCCAACTACGTGAGGGGTATTTAGGGTACTTTAGGGGACGTGTATATAATGATTTTTAAGTCAATTTACCTCACTTTTATCACTCAAACACAAAACCCCAAAGATCTAGTTCCTCATTCTCTCTACTCTCCCTCTCTCCTAAAGAACTCCACTGAAGAAGATTGGAGCTTCATGAACAAGACCAACTCTCCAAGATTTCAACTCGGATTTTCATGGTTAATCTGTCAATAAGGTATGGTTTCTTATCATTCTTGGGATTCCTTTCCCCAAGAGGCCACTTCAAGATGAATTTCAAAATCTCCAATTTCTAAGTTCCAATCCAAAAATCGTGGGTCTTCTTTCTAAAGTGAAATTGATGTTATAAACTGACTTTGATTGATGTAATATGAACAATTATGGATGAATTTATGTTGTATTGGTGGTTTCTTGAGGAATTCCCCATGAGACCCATGTTTCCCCTTCTTTTCCTAATTCTAACCCTAGTTTGTGTTGGATATTGATTGAAGGCTATGAATTGAATGTGATGTTATGTAATTCATGTTTATATGTTGATTCTACCATAGGTTATGTATAATTTCTATGAAATTAGGATTGAGTCTTTGAATGAAGCCTTGAAGGCTATGAAGGGAATATGTCAATTGCTTATATTGATGTTGATTATGTTATTACTTCATGAATTACCTTGTATTATGTATTGGTTATGAATTGTTTGGTAATTGAAGTATGGATGTCCCAAGAAGGGCTAGAAGGTATGAAGGTTGGTTCTTCTTTGAACTCAAGTATGAAAGGTGAATTAGTTAGATTGTAATGATGTTATACCTAATGTGTTGTTGTGGTGTTGATTACCTAGTTTCCTCATCCTTAACCCTCTACACTTAAATTAGCTATGAAGTATGTATGTATGTTATGGTATGATTGCTATATGATTGAAAGGTCCTCATGATTATAGTGTAATGTAAAGTGAAAGGATTGTTACTCACTTGTGAACACATATGAGCTATTGTGGTAAGATGTCTACATAAGAGTCTAGTAAAAGCTAATGTGAACTTATGTGATGACTAAAGATGATTACAAAAGGGAATTAGATGCTTAGCACCGAAAGGGCATGTAAATGAGATGGGGGTCTCACGTTTAGTAAGTCCGACTCCCCACATGGGTTTCCTCAAGTTTAGCAAGTCCGGATTACCCACGGTATGTGTTGTCTCATGAGATGGAAACCTTCATATTTAGTAAGTTAGGGTTTCTAGAAGCAATCTCCTTGACCCTTAACTATGTGCCCACATAGGACTCTAGCTTAGTGGATCCACCTAGATAGCTATGTACGAATGGTTACACCTTAGGCAAGTGTTAACCCTCTCTTTTCGGTGTGGGAGTAGAACACCGGATTCCATGTAGCTATCATGGTCTATGTGGGTTATTGCAATATTTCCCTAATGTAAAAGTATATGAAGGTATGAAAGGTGTGAACTCTTACTAGGGCTTTCTTAAGGGTTTCTACATAGTGTAAGAGAGGGTATGGGACTTCTCTTGCACATTGCACTTGTGGGATCCTAAAAGATGGTTGTAGTAGTGTTCTCTTATGATTAGGATGATTAGGACTTATGTATGTTGAAGCTATGATATGTATGATCATTATGAATATGGTAAGTTATGATGAGATATGATCTTATGGATGCCCTCACATCAAGAATTACTCCATGCTCTCACAAATCTCATCAAAGATTATAATTTAAGGAATCAAAATCAACTCTCACACTCTCAATGACAAACACATTCATGATTTGACCCATAGGCTTCCCCTATTTTCCGATCAACATCTCATTCGGCTTATGCAAAATAACAAAGGTCTTTCAAGGCTTGTAACTGGCCTGAGGGTATAAGATATGATCATTTTGACTTAGTGATTTATATCTTCATGAAGCATGGATTGAATTTCACTTCTTCTCATTTTCTTTCAATCTTTTCATCTTCACAGCCCACCATTGGGGTATTCAAATAGAAAAACTCTTGAATGGCTCATTAGATACCCCTTTTCTTTCCACCAATGCACAAATTGTGAAAATTTCTTTTTCAATCTTTTTCTCTTGCTTTTATTTCTTTCTCTATCTCTTTTTTTATATGGAGGGGTTCCATCTTTTTCCTCTTTTTCAACACAAGTCTTGAAGAGTGAATTTCACAAACTTCTTGCTCAATTTATTTCCTTATTTTTACCACACCCCCAACTTAGGCTTTTGGCCTAAGTTGGCTATTTAAACAGACTAAGGCTTTATGAAGGTTTTAGGTGGGGAGGAAAGGGCCAAATGTGTTCATGTTTCATCCAAAGAAAAGGTTAGGCTCAAATGGTGCCTAGCTAGGTTCACACTTTCACATGGTGGTCACAAAGAGGTATAATAACAATTTGGTTCACTCATAAAAATTTGTGCCTAAGATCGTTTTTATCAATCACCAATGCTTGTAAATTGGACCAACAAAGAAAGTTCTAGGTATCACCAAGCACATATTTCAAGAAAATCTCACCACACAAGACATTCAACATAGTTATCGATCATGACTCTACAAGTTAATCTCGCGTGCAACAATCATTACAAGACTCACTTTGACAATCGACTAGTCACAATGAGAGGCTAAGAGCTTACACATGACTTATACAACTCAAATGACTTGTTCACACATGACTTATGAGAGGCTAAGAGTTCACACATGACTTGTTCAATCAAGAGCACTATTCAAGACATCGGTATTGATCACAACTAAAACTCGAATGTGTAAGAGAACATCGACAACATACATCCATCGTTATTTCCTTTCAAACAACACAAGAAGACGATTCATATCCAAACACTTATAAAATAAATAAAAACAACAACTAAACATCCGACAGTCAACGAAATAAAACAAAACAAAACAAAAACAACCAAGAGGATATGTATCAAGATATCGTCACTAATTCTTGTTAACACTAAACTACACTTCATGAAATTCTAAGTGTAGGCGGTTCCTAACAAGTATAAACCCAACTAAGAGTAGGGGTCAATCCCACAGGGACTGATATGGTAGATAATTCGATTAAGAAGTAAAATTGTGTTCTGATCATTTGTAGAAGTAAAGGTTTCACAACATTAAAGTAAATCACAAGGTTTCAAAAATTAACATCCAATGGGGGGATTTTGGTAACTAAATTACGAAAGCTAACACGGGTAGTAAACAAATAGAGATTGGACCTTAGGAGTATGATAAGTTAAATTCTAATTTCGCGTAATGAGTGATTACTAGCTACTTATAGGTGTTTAATCTCAGTGGGTAGGCTAGGTTTGAGTGCAATAGTCATTTCTAGATCAACTACTGCATTTCAAGTGAGTTCTTTTGAACCTCAACGAGTGAAACACAACCAAACAACCCAAATCCTGAATTAATCCACTCTTTCAAGTTGGATTTGTAAAGTCGCAATCAAACCCACTTTATCAAGCTATATTTAAATATGCAATCAATTCAACCATCAATCAATAATCCGACTATAATACCTCTTTATCAAGCAAGAATAGAGAACTAAGATATAATTGCATTTATCAAGCAAGAATAGAGAACTAAGATAGAATTGCATTTGCAACTACATTTCCTCAATTAAAGCATGAACAATTGATTAAACCCACTTCAAAACAATAATAAAATCAGTCACTAACAACACCTATTAGCTAATTAATGCATTCAACTACATAATCACACCCCCAAGGAAAGAGGTTTTAATCAGAGCATAGCGAAAAATAAGAAATTATTACCAACAAAGTTTTCCATCTAATTTTCTAAGGATCAGCAATTCCCAAATACTAGATTTTAAGCTAAAATTCTCACAATCTCTAAATCTCTTCTCAAAACTGTAAATACAGTGTTGTAGAATGTAAAAACTCATAAATCCAGATGTAAGCAATGTGGGAACTCCTTCTCTTCTTTTAAATATTGCATTTATATCCCAGAATTTTAGCACGCAGTCAATTCAGCGAAATAAGTCTGGTTTGCCGACCAGTTTGGCTATGTGCCAATTGATCCTTTTCTCAACTTGTTGGCGTGCCTTTCTCATCAAATCTTTTCATAAATTTCGACGAGCCTGATCGCCATCGTCGATCTCTTCGGCATGTTCCGAATCACTTATCTTCTTGCCAAGTTAGGTTTTTCCATGGCTAGCATGCTGGAAATTTACGCGAGATGAAGGTCCACTCGGTGACTCGCCGAGTGGCTTTGGCGAGTACCAGCTTTGCTTTCCTTTAACTTTTTTTTTTAGCTTTTTAGCTCCTATTTGCCTCGTAATATCCTTGCCTTACTCTTTAGTCTTCATTTCTGCATATCAATATTTTAACATTACTTATAAGCATAAAATAGGCATTGAGGATACTAAATACTTGAACAATAAGCCCTATATGAGTCAAAATCCCCAACTCACCATGGCTATGAGATTTGATATTGGTCAAAAATTCCTTTCTAATCCCTTTCATGTCTCTACTCACATTGTTGATTGTATTCTGGCTAAGAGAGTTTATATAAATCACCATACTTTGGTTTCTCATAGAGTCACTCATGTTGATCTTGTAGATCTTGATATGTTAGATTTTGAAGTTCTTCTTAGGATAGATTGGCTTCATTCTTGTTATGCTTCCATATATTATAGGACCTGATTGGTCACATTCAAGGTTCTGAACAAACCTATCATGTCATGGGAAGGTGGAATTTATGCTTTTAAGGTCACTGCATATTTTGCCTAAAATCTAGAAAAATTCTCATGGTTGCATTTATCATCTTAATCAGATAAGGGATACAAATGTTGAAACCCCTACTCTTGATTCAAGTCTCAAATGTGAATGAGATTCCAGAAGTGTTACATGATGATCTTCCTAATATTCCTCCTGAAAGAGAAATATACTTTGGTACATAGCCTATCTCTATTCGTCCTTATCATATTACCCCAACAGAACTTAATGAGCTAAAGGATCAATCGAAATATTTTTTGGATAAGGATTTTATTAGACCAAATATTTCACCATGGGATGCTCTCGTGTTGTTTGCTAAAAATGAGAGATGTTCTCTCCAAATGTGCATTGACTATCACTAGTTGAATAAGGTAACCATGAAGAATAAGTATCATATTCCAAGGATAGATGATTTATTTGATCAACTCTAGGGAACAAGTTAATTTTCTAAGGTCTAAAGGTCGAGTTATCACCAATTGAGGGTGAAAGAGAGTGTTATTTTGAATATGGTGTTTCAAACTTGATATGGTCATTATGAGTTTTTGGTGATGCCTTTGGTATGACTAATGCCCTGGCAGCGTTTATGGATTGGATGAATATAGTCTTTAAATAATATCTTGATATGTTTGTGATTGTGCTTATTGATGATATTTTAATTTACTCACGAACGAGGATGAGCACGCTGAGCATTTGAGAATTGTTTTTCATATTCTCAAGTATCGTGAGCTATATGCTATGTTTATCAAATGTGAGTTTTGATAGAGGTCCATTTCTTTCCTTGGACATATTGTCTTAGGTGAAGGTATCCATGTCGATCCTAAGAAAACTAAGGTGGTTAGGAATTGGCCTAGATCTTTGTTTGCTTCTGATATAAAGAGTTTTTTGGGTTTGGCCGATTACAATAGAAGGGTTGTGGAAGGATTTTTATCTATTGCTTCACCTTTGACAACCTTGACTTAAACGAAAGTGAAAATCCTATGGTTGGAAGCTTGTGAGAAGGGTTTCCAAGAGTTACAGGATAGACTCACTTTGGCCCCTATTTTGACATTACCAGAAGATCAGATAGTTTTTTTTGTTTGTTGTAATGCTTCAAAGATTGATCTTGGTTGTGTTTTGATGTGACATGGGGAAGCCATTAATTATGCTTCAAGACAGTTGAAAGTGCATGAGAAGAATTATTTGGCCTATGATTTGGAGTTAGCGGTGATGGTGTTTTCTCTAAAGATTTGGAGGCATTACCTATATGATGTTCATGTAGATGTGTTTACCAACTACAAAAGTTTGAAATATGTGGTCACTCAAAAGGATTTGAATCTTTGCCAAAGGAGATGGCTTGAGTTGTTGAAGGATTACGACGTGTGTCCTGTATCACTCCAAAAAGGTGAATGTGGTGGTGGATGCTCTTTGTCAACTATCGATGGGGAGTGGTGTGCATGTTGAGGACGATAAGAAGGAATTAGTTCATGATGTTCCTAGATAAGCCTGATTGGGTGTTCACTTGGTTGATTCAAATGAAGGTAGTATAGTTGTTCAAAATAGTTCTGAATCATATTTTGTACCAGATGTGAAAGCTAAGCAAGATCTTGATCTGGTGCTAGTTGAATTAAATAAATTGGTTTCCAAAAATGTTACTTAGGCTTTCTCCCAAGGGAGAGGTGTCACTTTGATATCAAGGTTGGCTATGTGTTCCAAATGTCAATGAGTTGAGAAATTAGATTCTGACATAAGCTCACACTTCTCGGTATTCTATTCACCCAGGAACTACCAATATGTACCGTGATTTGCGGGAATTATATTGGTGGAATGGGATGAAGAAAGATATTGTAAATTTTTTGGCTAAATATCTGAATTGTCAACAAGTGAAAGTTGAGAAACAGAAATTTCGTGGTTCGACTCAAGACATTAGTATTCCTACATGTAAGTGGGAAGATTTGAATGTGGACTTAATTACAAGTTTATCCCGCACCCGTTGATAGTTTAATTCAATTGGGGTTATTGTGGACCAAATGACAAAACTAGCTCACTTAATTCCCGTTAAGACTTCATTCTCATCAGAAGATTATGCCAAGCTTCATATTTAGGAATTTGTAAGGTTGCATGGGTTCCCTTCTCAATTATCTCTGATTGCATGGCGTGCATCACATAGATGAATTACATCCATGCATTTTGAAGAAGTGAATTTCTTATCGAACCAAACAGGCGGTTCCCGTCCGAGCTATCCAAGATTAGGTGGAAATCAAGGTTGGAATAGAGAGTGTGATGATGGTTGGAGAGATCGAGAGCGAGAATGGTGTTACTGTGGCATGAACTGGAGAGATAGAAATAGGAACAAAGATCGTTAAGTGCCTCCTCACTAACGTCAAAAGAAGAAAGAACCAAGTGTTGATCCTGGAAATTTCCAAACCGAGGATATGTTTGCTCGTATCTTAAACAAACTGGAAGGACCGGACAAGTGCTAAAAGAAATGAAAGACGACGTCTCTTCCGTTAACAAAGCAGTCACATCACACTCGGTATCCATTAAGTAGTTGGAAACACAGATGGGTCAAATCTCAGTTCTTTTAAATCCAAGGCCAAAAGGGGAGATCCCAAGTGATACTTTGGTTAACCTAAAAAATGAGACATGATCCCATGGCCACGTCGGGCCACGATGTTAAATAAGGCACTTCTTGGGAGGCAACCCAAGTTTTACTTTTTAGCATTTGAATAACGTTTGTTGGATGTGGAGGTTAAAAATTTGAAGTTCAGGAGAAATAGGCTAAAGGGTAGGCTCAGAACCTACTCGGCGTACTGTCGAGTGGTTCGGTGAGCCCGATGTTGATCGCCCTTTTTGACCAACCAAATGGTTGGAGTTCTGGGAATTTTGGCGGACATAAATCAATTTAGCGCGTCGCCGAGTGGATCAGCGACATTAATGAATCTTACTGACTGAGGCGCGAACTGAAGGGTCAAAAGTTTTAAACCGTTTTAAATTCAAAACCTCTCCATAGTTTGAACTTTTCAACTCTTGCACTCTCTCAACTTCATATTAGATCTTAGTTTTTACTGAATTTTTGTGTGGGTGTCATTGTGTGATTGGAATTCTTTGCCTTGCTCAATTTTGCTTTTGCTATCATCGCGTCCTTGTCTACCTCTAAGGTTGGTTTCCTAAATTAGCCTTAATTTCATGTCGTACTCTGAGCATGTTTGTGTGTTTGATGGATCTATTGTGTATCTTTGTGCATTTAATCTATAGTTAAATAATGTTGGGTAATCGAGCATGTTAGATTTTGTGTTTGGCCTAATTGATTTTAAGTTTCGGGTTTAAATTGTTTGAATTGCGAGTTTTCATGTTGGGCTTGGTGTGGGTGAATTCTGAGTAACTCAAATTTGCCCAATGATGGATCAGGTAACATCGTTCTCAAGGGAAAAAGGCATTGTTTGGTCGAATCCAGGTAAATTGAGGGAAGTCTAAGTACCCCGGGGTTTGTAATGGTATGGGATAGTCTTGAATTGCATAGAATGGGGCTAAAATTTTGGGTATTGTAGGTTGTGTGTTGAAAATTGGGGTTTGGGGTATAAATCTGGCATGATGGGCCATTTGGCGAGTTTAGTCGAGCTCGCCGAATGACTCGGTGGTTCGCCGACTAACCCCTTTCATCACCTTTTGGACCTGAAATTTTGATGTTTTTTTTTATAACTTTCGGCGATGTGTATGTGCATGCCGATTTGACTCGGTGACTCACCGAATGACAGTGACGTCACCCTTTTCAAGCTCAGTTTTTAGAAATTAATCTGTAAAATTAGGTGAGCTACTTTTGTTTCACCAATTCGATTCGGTGTCTCGCCGAATGACCTTTTACCTCACCATTTTGTGTTAAAATTCTCATATTTTGTTCTGTGATTTTCAGCGAGCTCTTCAAGTCTCGCCGAATGAACTTGGCGTGTCGCCGAACTGATCGGTGAGTTTTTCTGGATTTTTTACTTTTGTTATATTACTAACCCTTTGCAACCGCATTCCTTTCGTTTGCTTGTTTTGACAGATTTGGCCAAACCAAGAGTCCCAGCCAAGGGTCCTCAACCTTGAAAAAGGGCAAAAGTGGTGGTGATTGTTGCGGAGGTGACACCTCCACCATCTACGAGACCTAGACCCACTCAAGCTAGTGATCGGAGTAAAGGCAAACAACCGATGAAGCCAAGTTAATTAAGTGTCAGCTCCGATAGTATGGGTGTCTACTCTACCCACCTCACTACATCTAAGTCGGAAAGCGGGTAAAATATAGGTTCCAGATCTCCAGTCTATCAGTCCGAACCAGCTGACTATCAAACTCTAAAGCGCAGACATGCAAAGTTGCGCTCCAAAGCACTGCATTATCCGGCAAGGCTCCCGAAACCTCCAACAGCAACACCAGAGCAGGCACCACAAGTGCCTCCGGCCCAAGAACCTCTACCACACTCGATGAACAGGTTGAAGGCTACAAGTATGTATACAATTCTTCAGGAGAAGAGGTTGTCCACTGATGGGGTTGTGGACAAATACCCAGTAGTGTGGGAAACACTCTGGTTCCACAAATTTGAGCAGTTGACAAATCTCCGGAGTCCGTACGTGCCTATATGGGTCAAAGAATTTTATGAGAGTTATGCATGTTTAATCCCAAAATGGAATAAGAAGGCTAGATCAGCGACACCTCTAGAGTTTATTGAGGTGCGTGGAAAGATAATCAAGTGTAGTGAAACAGACATCAATGAATTGCTAGTTTGCACAGTCTGATTGATGCACAACTTGAACACGATTCTCAAGACCAAGTTGTTACACGACTTGAAGAAGTGGTTGGCCCTATTACTATCTGATGTGTCTCCTCCATGGATAAAGGCGGGTTCCTATTGAGAAGAGGGACATTCATGTCACTGCTCGGTATTGGTTTGGGTTCATCAGCAGCACCCTGATGCCATCTCAAAATGAGTCCATCCACCAACACCCGAAGGCTGCACTTCTGAGGTGCATTATTGATCGGGAGAGGCTTAATTTGGGGTTGATTATTGCATTACAGATGTCCATGAGGGCTAAACGGAGTCAGACCTCATTACCCTTCCTTGTCCTAATCAGTGATTTTTGTCACCAAGTTGGAGTGTCGCTCGTGGCCAAGACTAATGTGGAGGTTACTCTCATCTCTTCTACCGACATCTAGAGAATTGAGGCAGAGTATATGAAGGATGAGTCCGAGCAGAGGAGAGTTGCATCGGTGGATACATCTTTAGTTGTCGATGTAGAAACTATGGAGACTGATACTACTCCTCATGCATTGCCGATGAGCCGATAGGTATGTGTAACTCATTTGTCCCTCCTACTTCTGATCCTGCTACCTCCCGACCCCCATTGACTCCGGCCATGATATATAAAATAGGCCACCTAGCCCATTCGGCCGATGTGCATGCTTTAAGAGTTGAGGTAGTTATCCCTTTATGATTAAGCGAGTTATTAAGGTTGTACTTTCTCCTATTTGGGAGGACTTACAAGGACCGCGCGAGCTGATTATGGCCCATGGCCAAGCTTTAGATGCATTAACTACGAGGGTGGAGGCATGTGAGTAGAGTGATTGCCAGGCCACTGATTTGAGAACCTTGCGGGCTGATATTGTGAGACTCCGATGTGATATGGATGACCTGAAGTCCACAGACATTTCTATGTTATTGGGAAATATGGACATTCCCAAGGGTCCTAGTTCAGAGATGCCAGTTATTTCTGAGATCCTTCCGGCCTCTGTGACCGGACATGCTGTTATAGCTGATGATAGTGATGAGACTGATGCCCTAAAGACTGATGAGGAGGACTTCCGAGATCATGAGGAGGCAGTTTTCGATGACCTAGAGGACTTGAAGGGTAATTTGGTCCAAGCAGATAAGGAAGCCTCTTTTCGAGACATTTCGATGATTAGGCCTGTAGAGCACAACCCACAATTGGAGGAGAGCCGAGCAGTGATTCCTAGATTGAGATCACCCCAGATACACAGCATGACAAGGGGATCTTGACTCTCTTCCTGTTTTTATCTACTTTTGAGACATGCAGTTTTTCTTTCACAATGAGGACATGGTTTCATATTTTTTTGTGGGGTGACGGTATCTTGATACCTATCCTCTTCGTTGTATTTATTTTGTTTTCTTTTATTACGTTGATTGTCGAATGTTTAGTTGTTTTTATTGATTCTATAAGTGTTTGGATATGAATTGTCTTCTTGTGTTTTTTGAATGGGAATGATGGTGGATGAATGTTGTTGATGTTCTCTTGCACATTAGAGTTTTGGTTGCGATCAATAGCGATGACTTGAATAGTGATATTGATTGAAAATTATGTTTGTGCAAGTCCAATATGGAAAATTTGAGTGGCATAAGTCATGTGTGAACTCTTAGCATCTCATTGTGACTAGTCGATTGTCGAAGTGAGTCTTGTAATGATCGTTGCACGCGAGCTTAACTTGTAGAGTCATGTTCGAGAATTGTGTTGAATTCCTTGTGTGGTGAGGTTTTCTTGAAATATGTGTTTGGTGATACCTAGAACTTGCCTCGTTAGTCCAATTGACTAGCATTGGTGAATGAAAGAAATGATCTTAGGCACAAATTTTTTAGAGTGAACCAAATTGATGTTATACCTCTTTGTGACCACCTTGTGAGAGTGTGAACATAGAATGGCACCATTTGAGCCTAACCTTTTCTTTGGATTAAACATGAACACGTTTGGACTTTTCCTCCCCACCTAAAACCTTCATGAAGCATTGGTCTGTTTGAATAGCCAACTTAGGCCAAAAGTCAAAGTTAGGTGTGTGGTAAACATAAGGAAAGAAATTGAGCAAGAAGTTTGTGAAATTCAGCTTTGAAGACTTGTGTTGAAAAAGAGGAAAAAGATGGAACTTGTCACAACCCAGGGGTACCCCCTAGATGTAACAAGGCACATAGAACCCTAAAAGGTACCATGTAAGCCACTTGCATATCATAACATAAAGCATTAGAACAGTAAGAATAAAAACACATTTCAAGTCCAAAATGTTCATAAAAGAAAGAGGAAGTCTAGACTTATCTCAATTTAGCCATATATTACAATAGTCGAAATGAAAAAGGCCATAGCCCATACAACATAGTCCGAAAAGGAATTACAAGGAAAGAAACTACTAAGTGAAAACATTCGTCCTCAAATCATGAGGACTCACCAACAAGCTAGCAGAAATGATCAAATCCAAGCTTTAGCCACAATGATGATCAACTCAAGAACCGAACCCTACACTTGGAGAAATTATAGGAAAATATGGGTTAGTACAAAAATACACTAAGTATGATAGTCATGCATAAAAACATTGAAAACATGCTAAAAGGGACATTTCATTTGAATGCAACCACGGACTGTAGGTACCCACCGTGGGTTGGCAATTCAGCTACAGCCCAGATATTTTTTGGTTTATTGTTTTGATTTGCTTCTTGTTCTAAAATTCTTCCAAGTGTTTTATTAACTTATTTTAGTACTAACTAAGATTCTACAGGTACTATGGCCCCCAAACAAGCTCCGACTTACGCCGTGAAGGGAAAATAAAAATCTATGGCACCTTCCTTGCGGCTGATTGATGAAGACTCTGACTATGTTCCTCCCAACACTAGGACTTCCCCTACTGCTCCTCGCACTATGAGGAATCGAGCTCAGCTAGTGATTCCACGTGGTCACTGCCCTCCAATCTGATGAGGGGCCACATCGATTGAATCACGTACTGGCTCTAAGTCCGCACCTGGCTCCGGCTCCAGTTCTAATGGCATCACTGCATCATCTTCTGAAGCTGATAGTGTGGGTGACATTCCTGTGCCCCCAAATACCGATCCTGCACATGTTGCTGAGGAACCAAATTGATGGTGTGTGGAAGGCCACTATTAGATATACAGAGACTCCCGCAAGTTGAATAAGAAGGAGAAGATGGCTTAACTAGTCATCGAGGAGCGTCGGGCTCTCACAGGTAGCCTATACACTGCTCTTGTCATTGAGGGGCTCATTCGTAGACACAGGTGAGAGTGGATGGCCCGGCCCCCAGGCACATACAGTGAGGAGATAGTCAGGGAGTTCTATGCTTCCTATGTCACCACTATTAGAGGGTCCATCTCCACGAGCAACAAGCCCACAGCTCAGACTCCTCTTGAGGATACACTAGTTCGGGGATTTTTTGTTGACATCCCTGAGACCACCCTCTGCAGGTTCGTCTATGACCTGGATCAGACTCTGCCCATCAATACAGCAGAGCTAGACTATTGTATGGGCCTCATCCGGAGTGGGGAATTTCAGAGGAAGGCCGAGCAGTGGAAGTCACTTATTAGGTGGCTAGCACGACATATTTCCATGGGCGGAGAGCAAGAAGAGTGGGTCCGTACTCTGAGCATGGGCATCAGGAAGGCCACCTTAAATTTTCCTGCAAAATTCTTATGGTTGCTAGTACGTTGTAGGTTGTCCCCCACTCAGGCGGACAATGTGGTCACATGGGATCGAGCGGTGATAATTGCAGCCATGGTAGCGAGAGTTGAGGTTGATTTTATCTATATACTGATTGAGGTGATCCACGAGAGGGCCTTTAAGGCCACCAGCACTTTGCCTTTCCCTTGCCTCATTTTCCAGCTTTGCAGGGACTCCGATGTAACAATTTGGCATTGTGACCGGTTGCTTCAGGCAACCAAGACTCTTGATATAGGCCTTATTCAGGATTCGGCCAATGCAGTTGCACCTCGCAGGGAGCCACAGGTTAAGGTACCGCCATTGGGCAATGATCTTGTAGCGGATGTGGAGCAGATGTAGGATAATGACACTGCCCCTCCAGCCACTACAGCAGAGGCCCAGGCTCATCCGTCTTCGACCGCCAATTATGCTTCTACCTCATCCAGAGCCACCATTATTCGGGTGCCACCGCCATCCCTTTAGCTCGAGTACAGAGGCTCGAGGCACAGATGGCTACCCTGGTTCATCATGTGAGGCTATGGATACAACGTGCTATAGCGTAGTCCGAGGCTAGGGTTGAATAGTGGATGCAGCATATGATAGACCAGAAGGTCCAGGCCGTTCATCAGCGCCTGGATGCCTTTGAGTTACGAGTCCTAGAGAGGATGACCTCGACTGTTGATGTGACAACCCTCTAGAAGGAGATAGATAGTGTTCGTGCTGATGTGACTCTACTTCTCGCTCCACTAGAGACTAAGCAAGATTCTTCCCCTACAGCATCAGTTGATGATATGGTGTTGAGTGATCTATTCAGTTATGGTATGCCACCTTCAGATTCTTCCTGTATTGTAAAGAAGCGCCCTCGCTCTGGTCGTACTTCTGATGAAGTGAGGCTGAGAGAGAAAGAAAGAGGGAGTGCCAGCAGATTGAGGTGGCTTGGAGGGAATCCATAGTTGATGAGGAGTTTAGACAGCAGAGGGCTAGGTAGGTAGGTGTTAGCCCATCTAGCAGTGTGAGCACTACTGATGGTGCAGTGAGAGTTGATGATAGCACTACTGAGGGTGCTGAGATGGTTGATGGGAGCGCTATTGATGGCGTTCCACATGTTGATCCAGCGGGCACCGGGAAACCAGACCCACCACTGCTTGAGTGCTCTTCGACGCATATGCGCGCGCCACAGGTTTGCTTCACCCGATCCTTTACTTTTTATTGTTTGTGCATTGGGGACAATCACACTTTATTTTGTTGGGGGTGGGGTAAATAGAGTGTCAGTGATAGGGTGAAGTCTAAGTAACCCAACTCATAATCCTCTCTTGGGGTTTTCTTGCCAGTGTTCTTTTCCCCCAAGAGATTGTTTAATTTCTGTGAACCGGCATGTTTAGGAATGTATGTGTAGGAGTAAGTAGAAAAATTAAAGCATAATGGCATGAAAAGCATGAGAAAAATGATCCATGTCCAAAAATGTTGAATTGTTCTAGATCTATAGTCTTGATAAGTTAAATGTGTTGTATCTCAATGTGGCATGATAAGAACTGATGTGACCTCATGACTTAAGTTAAAAACTAGGTAATTTGATAATCTGATAATGAAACAATGTGCCAAGAGTGTGTGAGAAAAGTTGAATGTTCAGACAGTTTGTGCCAATCTAGAACTTGCCGCGTTGGTCCAACTAAGATGATCTAGGCTAGAAGTTGGGATGTGATCATAGGCCCTTGTTCAAATTATTCCACTTAAGCCTAAAATGATCCAACTAAACAAAATCAGTGTTTCCTTTGATCCAAATATTTGAGCCTAAAATAGACCATTTATTTTGATTCACCTAACTCACCTTCCCTAAAATAAGTGTTTTGGCCCAGGTCCCTCCTTGGACATGTGCACCTTGACTTAGGCCAAAAGCCTAAGTTAAGGGTGGATAATGCAAAAAGTTACCTCAATCTTAGCCCTGGTCTGACATCGGATATTGTGAACCTCAACTAATGTAAAATCTATAAGTTGAGGGTGGCTATTAAAGTGGAAACCGAAAGAAAAAAGGCTATGAAAAGAGTTTTGTGTTGAAAAGAGAAAAAGAAAAGATAGAAGAGGATGTGACTTTGTGCAAAAGAAGCAAAAAGAGGATAAATAAAAGTGCTGGAAAAAAAATAAAGTGAAAGAAAAAGAAGAAAGTGAAAAATAAGAGCCACAAAGTCAAAAGTCACATCCATGTTGAAAAGAGTCAAGGGAAAGAAAGTAAAATGAAAGGATGTCAAAAATAGGGTGATAAAAGAGATAAAAAGCCAATGTAATGTCAAGGAGGGCAGAAAGTCACTAAAAAGTACCCAAATGTACCACACTAGACCCTGAGCCTACGTTACAAGCTAAGAAAGTCCTATAGTGATCCTAGCAACTAGTTTGGAGAGTCTAAGCAGTGAAAATAAGGGCAAGCCTATGGTATTGAGCACTAACTGTACTTGAAGTCACTTCTAAGCGTGAGTGGTGCATGAATCCTAAAAACTCAAAATTCATATCTTCTATGTGAAAAAGATTTCGTTTGAAGTGAGGGCACTAGTTACATTGTCGGAAAGTTGGTACATTGGTGATTGTGAAAAGTGTATGTTGTGGTGTCTATTGGTCGATCTCGGTCATATCTTGATCCGCATGAGTTAGCTTGTTGAATCTAAGAGAAAAGATTTGCACTAAGAAAATGGAGTGGATTGAAATGGCCATGTGATTGCTTGAGTTTGTATGTATGCTTCTACACAAGTGTCGTTTAGAGTGTTAGGGTTGTTTGGTAGAGTATAAGAATAATGCAAAATATAGTGTATTAGTAATGCTTGCATTTGTAACGCTTGTATTAGTGATGATAAGATTTTTTATGCAATGTTTGGTTTGGTGTACTAAAAATATTATGAATTGTGTTATTTCAAGCATGAGTAACGAAATCCACAACTAGGGTTGTGGGAAACATGAGCAATTAACAACGTATGAATAATAATTAAGTAATTCTTGAATAGTGTTTATGCATGTATTGGTAATTCTTTCGCTTAGAAGTCTTTTTAACGGTGCGCAACGTTAGAACTTGCCTTGTTGCTACTTTCCAGATCAAGGAGGTAGTTAATAAGAAAAGAATTATCAACAGAGATTTTACTTATGGTACGAGGGTGAAAACTAAGTCATACATTGATGTGATGTCTAATCTGAGGTAAAGGTAAGGGCCAGTAAAGTATACACACGTAGCAGGACCAAGGTGCGAAGTGAAATTCACTATTTGGAGGACCAATCACTTAGGGATATCTATCTTACCAACTTTGCATGTAAAACACTAGGAAAAGATTACTATTATTAGGATTACCGCATTAAAAGCTTATGGGGAACACATACACCCTAATTTCTCTCTCTCATTGATAACAACAAAGTTTAAATCTTGCTCACTTATTACTTAAATAACAATCAAGTATTTGTTTCACAAATCCTCCCCCCCCCCCCCCCCCGCCCTCCCCTTTACTTACTTGTCTCGGAAATAAGTTGACTAAACGAACATAATGGTGAGTTATGTTTAAGTCTAAACCATATTCCTCGTGGGATTGATCCCAACCTACAAGTTGGGTTCTTTACTTGATAGTGATCGCTAATACTTCTTTAGGGAGGTAGAATTTGAGCATATCAAAAGTCTATATTTACATCTTCCCATTTCCAAGTGGGAATACTTATATCTTGGGACAAGCCTCCCGGCCTTTAGTGCTCAACCTTAACTTGTTGACAATTAGGACATTTGGCAACAAATCCCGCAATATCTTTCTTCATCCTATTCCACCAATAGACTCCCCTTAGATCACGGTACATCATGGTGGCTCCCGGATGAATAGAATACCAAGAACTATGAGCTTCCTCTAAAAAAATTTCCCTCAAAGCATCAACATCCGGAACACATAACCGACCTTGGTACCTAAGCACCTCATCTCCCCTTTGGGAGAAAGCCTCAACGGACTTCTTGAGTACCGACTCTTTCATCTCAACCAATATAGGATTAAGGTCTTGTTTAAATTACACATCCATCACAAAGGACGATTCAGACCCATTATGGACCATGACACTACCCTTGGTGGAATCCACTAGTTGAACACCTAGCCGAGCCAACCTATGCACATCACGGACCAATCCTTTCTTTTCATCCTCTACATGAGACACACTACCCATAGACAATCTACTAAATGCATCCGCTACCACATTAGCTTTGTCGGGGTGGTAAAGGACACCCATGTCACAATCCTTCAAGAGTTCTAACCACTTTTTTGTTGGAGATTCAAGTTCTTTTGACTAAACAAATATTGAAGACTCTTGTGATCAGTGAAAATATCAACATGGACCCATACAAATAATGCCTCCATATTTTTAAGGCAAACTCAACCGCCGCGAATTCAAGATCATGGATCGGATAATTCTTCTCATGGATTTTAAGTTGCCTTGAAGAATAGGCAATCACTTTACATTGTGCATGAAGACACATCCCAACCTTACTCTAGAAGCATCACAGTATACTACGAAACCATCCGTACCCTCTGGTAAGGTCAACACCGGAGTGGAAGTAAGTCTATCTTTCAACTCTTGCTAACTTTTCACACAAGCTTCCGACCACACAAACTTAGCTTTCTTTTGAGTCAAAGTCATCAACGGAGAAGCAATGGAGGAAAACCCCTCAACAAACGTCCTATAGTAACCGGCCAAACGCAAAAAGCTTTTAATGTCAGAAGAATTTAGAGGTCTAGGCCAACTCTTGACCGCATCCGTCTTCTCAGGATCTACCTGAATACCCTTGTTTGACACAATATGACCAAAGAATGCTACGGACCTTAACCAAAATTCACACTTGCTAAAGTTTGCAAAAAGTTGTTGGTGCTTAAGAAGTTGCAATACAATTCTCAAATGGTCCACATGTTTATTCTGACTCCTTGAGTAGATCAAAATATCATTGATAAACACAATCACAAACATGTATATGTATTGCCTAAACACTCTATTCATTAAGTCAATAAATGTCGCCGAAGCATCAGTCAACCCAAACGACATTACCACAAACTCATAGTGACAATATCGGGTTCAAAAAGTCATCTTGGGAATATCAACGCCTCTCACCCTCAATTGGTGATAACCCGAACGAAGATCAATCTTAGAGAAATAGCTAGCCTATTGGAGTTGGTCAAACAAGTCATCTATCCTTGGGAAAGGATACTTATTCTTGATGGTCACTTTATTCAATTGACGATAATCGATGCACATTCTAAGAGACTCATCCTTCTTTCTAAGAAACAACACGTGAGCACCCTATGGAGAGATACTCAATCGGATAAAACCTTTATTGATGTTTATCGTGACCAACAACACTATCCTACGATATAAGTGTCTACGATCATCGATAATATTGTAACCCAACCGAGGGTTGGGATCGTGTCCCAAGGGAGTGGTTTTTGAGAATTAATAACCAATTAGAATTTCATTCAAGTTAGTCGTAGTTAAAGAAGTTTGCGATAAAAGACATAGTAAACTAAAGGGGGTGACACGAAAGTATCAAATGTCAAATGGGGGTTTTGTAACAAGTGCTAAAACAGCAAAATAAATATGAAAATCAAGTATGGGGAAAGGTTCTTGGGATGTGACCACAATACAAGTTGAGATAAATTGTTGGTACATGATTTCAATAGGAAATTTGCAAGATAATAGTGATAAGGCTAAGCTTTAAATGGAAATAAGTTCCCTCTCGGGCAACTTATCCCGTTTCAAATGCGTTCCTTTCAGACACCCATTTTCCGCATGAAGACCAGCCTATGCCTTACCCCACTCACTCTCTCGAGCTGGGTGTTAGGATATGGGACTAGGGCTCACCCTCTCGGGCAGAACCTCATGTAGACCCACTCCTTAGGCCATCAGTCTAGTGGTTTTGGTTTTGCGACCTCCCTCTCGGGCAAGCCGAAAACACATGGGTGGCTTTGTATTTGCCACTACAAGCCCTTTAGATTAAACCACAACCACTAGGTGAAATCACCATTTACATACATCTAACCTATCAGCAAGCAAGACCCAACAAGAATATCAACCCATATTTGCTAAGTCACACCCCCAAGAATGCGGGTTTTTAGCCACAGATCAAGAAATAAGAAATTATACCTAATATGCTAATGAAATCAACTGGGTATAAGAGATTAAACCTTGAATTATGCAAAGGGAAGTGAATATAGAAGACCCACTTCCAACTTGGGGAAGAAGAACTCATTTCTTCAAGTCTCCACAAAACCCTCTCCAAACTTGAGAGAAAATATCAGCTAGAATATGTTCTAAAGTGAAAATAATAATAAAAATTGTTCCACACTCTGATTTGTACTAAGACTACAACTCCAAATAGTATTTATAGTTTTCACAGATTGTGCTGCGGAGGATTGTTCGGCGACATTAGTCGAGATCACCGATGAACTCGGCGATCTGCCATTTGGTCAGCTCATCGCCTTCAGTGTCTTGCCTTTAGCATCCTTGCATTCTAGATTATTGGGCGGTACAGTACTGCTTCACGGAACTGATCGGCGACCCGCCAACTGCTCATTTCCTCACCCTTTGATCCACTTCCTTCAAGGCTTCGCGTACTGGAACAAAGGGTGGCTTATGTTGTTTCGGTGACTCGTCATGTTAAACTCGGCGATCCGCAGGATTCCAATTCTTGTTCTTTTCTGCCCTATTTGCTCCGTTTTGCGCCTAAGTGTCCATGCTTCCAATAAAACTTCAAATACCTGAAACTTAATCATTTTAATCAGGTATTGAGGTAAAACAAGCATTCAAGGACACTATTTCCATTAAAACAAAGCCCTAAATGAGTCCAATTTGTGGACTCATCAACACCCCCAACTTAAGGTTTTGCTTATCCTCAAGCAAACTCAAGTTCAGTCGTTCAAAAAGGGTGCCTCAAGCAGTGCTACACAAGACTAAATCATGAATGCACACAACAAGACTCAATTTACTTATGCGAGGATCAATTGTTTACTCGAAGATTCAAATTGTGACACACCATCACCAAAGATTCTCATGCTCGCAATACTTGCTACTTGTGCAAGTTCAAGCTCAACAAAAGTATCTAAATGCCCTCACACAAAGAACGATTCCATATTCACACACATATAAGTCAATTTAAAATCAGGAATCAGATACAACACTCACACTCAAAAAGAGAAACACAATGCATGTTTTCACCCATATGTTTGCCCTTATTTTCCAATTGACTTTCGATCCAGCTTACTCAAGATCAAAAAGGTCTTTCTAAGGCTTGTAGTGGGGCTGAGTGCAAAGGTATGGTCATTTAGGCTTAGTGACTTTTTCCTCGTGAGATGTGATGTTCTCAAGACATTCTCTCCCCTTCCATCCTCAATTCTTCTTCTAGTGCTCATAAGTCATCATATTATTCGTTCTCCATGTATTTCTTGGAAACCCAGTTTCTTTTGCACTTTTATTCTACAACTTTCTTCTTCTTTCTTTTCTTTTCTCTTTTTTTTTCTCTTTTTTTTATATGGAGGGTTTCCATTTTGCCTTGCAATACAATAGGTTCAGGAGGCTTTCTTGCACTTCTTGACTCTTCCTTTTCCTTTTCACCACACCGCCAACTTAGACTTTTGGCCTAAGTTGTCTATTCACTAAGCACATCTCAAGAGGATTATAGGTAGTGGATGATAAAAATCTAGGGTTTATCAAGGTTTTTCCAAAGAAAGGTAAGGCTCAAAGGTGTTCAAAAGAGTTTCACACGCTCACAGGTAGGTCACAAAAATAGGTACATGTCAAATTGGCTCACACTCTTTAAAATAGCCTAAGACCATCTCAAGAGTACACCTTTCTAAATCAATCCAACTAACGGGGAAAATTTTAGGTTTATTCATGCATGGTTCAAAGTAAGCTAATCACACAAGGCATCGATACTTTAATCAAACAAGACTAGACACGGTCACTAGTATGCAATGGTCATCACAAGAGAATCAATTTGATAAATGGCTAATCACAATGAGATGCAAAGAGTTCACATATTGTCTATGCAACTTGATGGCCTCATCGTAGCCGTACATTCATGTTTATTCAATTGAGAGCACTATTTAAGTCATCAGTATTGATCGAAACCGGGACTCAAATTGTTTTTGCAAAAGAACAGCCACTATCAACACAAAAGGTGGCGAAATTTTTTTTCGAAAGGATAAAAATTATTTTGCAAGTGAAACAACAGGAGCCATGAGCTCAAACATCCACAACATCCACAGAAAAGCAGTAATTTAAAATAATAATTAAGAACAGACAACCCAAATATTCAAATAACACACAAAGGTGGGCCTCACCCTACCACAAATAAAAGCATTTGTCCTAAAATGGAAATAACAACTAATCTGAAAGGTAGAGTAACGAAAGACAGAGAGGGAGATAAAGAGGTGATCCTGGCTCGGCGCATCACTCTAGGTTTCAAAGCGGAGGGTAACCTCCAGAAGAACCCGCTCCACTGAATCCCGCAGCCGGAGCTTTGGCCAAGGAAGCCTGCATAGCAGCATCTATCATGATTTCCTTAGTCTCTGCTATGTCGTTTGTTGTAGCTCCCTCGAACATCTCTTCATCAGTCTCTACTTCTGCTCCCGAATCTTCTGTCTGCTCCGCTCTATCCCTATATCCAGTAGTAGTCTGAGGCCTCTCAGGCATGGCTAGAATTTCCACTGTCCCAAAGACCATGGACACATCAGTGGCCTTCAAGTGATTCACATTTTCTTGCAGCTCAGCAATGGCAGCTTTTAAAAATCTTATCTCACTAGTGGACCCTTGCTCGTGCTCACACACCGCTATCCTGGCCGCTAAGGCTTCGATGGTAGTTTTCAGGGATGTCACAACATCAATTTGGGCCGTCTGGATTATGCCTAGAACAGTTGCTTCTAAACAAGCGGCCCGACGATCAAAAGAAAGGGCCATTTGTCCCATCCGAAGTAGGGAAGCATGGGTGAGTGGTGGCCTGGAAATAGCAGCAGAGGAACCTGGAGTGTCAGTGGAAGTAGGAGTGGTAATGGATATACATGAAGGTCCAAGAGTTGGAGTGAGAAAAAGTGCTTCTGTAGGTGTAGATCTAGTGGTTGCCACTTCAGTCTGCTTCTTTTCAGTTTAATCCTTAAGATATTCAGCTTCGATCTTTCGGATATTGGTCGAGGTTGTGCGCATCACTTCTACATCTTTCTCGGCATCCAGACGTACTCGGGAATTTCTGCACAATGAGGTAATTAATACCAGAAAAGGTAGAGATGTCTGGCTTTGCTTGGCGCACATATGGATTTTAGACACAATAATTGCTCCCAGATTTATCTTTGTTTTCTCTATGATGCACCCAAGACATGTTGCTTTAGCGAGGAGAAGAATTGATTCATTTTGTGATGGCATAATGGAGCTGCTGATAAATCCAAACCAGTATCTTATAGCTATGTTCAGATATTGCTTTTCGATTGGGATTCCTTCTGCTAGCCATTTAGGAGCATTATTATCTGAGATTAGTGGGACCAACCATTGTTTCATCGCATCCAGCTTCTTCGTTCTGATCAAGTGCTGACAGTGATCATTAATCTTAGTGGAAATACCCAAGGCTATGTTGATAGTCTCACTGTCACAAGCTACTTTCGTTCCTCTGACCACTACATAGTCAACTGCTTTGAAAGACGTGACTATTCTCTTTCGTTGAGGTACCAATGCAATGTATGCACTATAAAACTCTCTGACCCAGCTTGGCATATAAGAACCATGTGGTTTTTTGAAAACTTGAAATTTGTGATATTTTAGGCACTCCATTATCTCAGGATACCTATCAATCACTCCATCTATGGACAACCATTTTTGTTTAATGATTGCTCTTAGTCTATCAGACTTAAATCTATTCGATGATCTAGGCGGAGGGGAGGGGGAGGGGGGCTTGTACTGGAGGTGCCACTATTATTGCATGTTCTGGAGTTGGAGGAGTCTGAGCAGTGGATCGAGGATTTCTGATCCGCGATGGGTCATTAAGTTGTTTGGATCGTAGCTCATTCCTTTGTGCCTCTATCAGTTCGTCTTTATCTGAACTCATACTCTCACTATCGTATGTTGTTGGGTCATTGGTATAAAAACCCATGCTATCAGAACTTGCATCTGATAGTTCAACGATTTTGTCCTTGCCCTTGCCTCTTTTGCTCACACTGGAAGGTTTCACAACATTGCTTTTAGATTCAGCTGCATCATCATTGATTGTTATCCCTTTTTTCTTTCTTTGAGTTGGTTTGTTTCTTCTTGTAACTTTGGGTCTGGCCATATCTGCAGTCAATAAGGAGTAAGTTAAAATAGATAAATTAGTGGTGCAGACCTTTAGTGGCAGATAGATGCGTTGAACTTATCGGCGAATCGCCAAATCTTTTTGGTGAGTCGGGTCGAGCTCGCCTCTGATTTTTCCCTACTAGCTTTCACTAGTCAGCGATGAGAAAGTGTGAATCGCTGATTACTATCGGCGATCAAAGGTTCGTTCGCTGAAAGTTACAGTGCAATGAAGATTCGAGAATGCAGACAGAGGGCGTTCGAAGTCACTTTAGGAGAGCCACCTAGTTGTTTGACAAACTCGACCCAGTTCGCTAAACAACCTAACGTGCCTCCGTTCAATTCAAATTCGACCTCGCAAATTCCCAAAATACAATTTAACAGTTGCAAAAGTGAAATTAAATTAAGACCCATGACATTCATTCACCCAAAGCTCAAATTATTTCATACACAGGCAAAGAGGGATTTCAAAAATCAAGATCAAGTAGGCATGATTCTCAGATCGAATCTGGCATTTAGACAAGATAGGTTTATCAGAGAGAGCCCTAACATATGTCAACCCAACCAATTTTAAATTAATAAGAGAACAAACTTTTAGTAGTTTCGGGAGTTGGGAGAAACCAACCTTTTATGCTGCTTGAACTATGTTGAAATTCTAGGAAGCAATGTAATTCCACGCTTTAGCACTAATAGATAACTAAAATACTAGGAGTGTAGAGATAATGAAAATTACTTACTAGGTGCGGGTTTTTTCGACAGTGGAAATTGAGTGGAAGATGAACATTTTTCCATTTCTTTGAGACTATTGGTCTTTAAAAACTGTCTAGTTATTGCTCATTCGGCGATATAAGTTTGTACTGTTGAATGATTCAGCGTTACACCAAGCGATTTGCCCTCGCCGCCGATTGTTACAGATTGTAGCTTGGATCTTGAGTCTGTCAGTGATCTAGAATGAAGTCGCCGAATAGTTCGGCTACTTCGCCAAATGGGACTATCAATTACAAATCCACATTTTTCATTCATTCTCCACGTTTTCTCCTGCGAAATTAATACACCATTATTTCTAGAATAAAACTAAAGCTCGTACAGCTTTTGGGTTGCCTCCCAAACAGCGCCTTAGTTAACGTCGTGGCACGATGCAAGTCGATGCTCAAACTGGCTTTTTGGTGTTACACCTAGTGTAGCTAGGTGATCCCGCTTGCTCATATGGATGAAGCTGAAGTAGTGCAAGATTCAAGAGAGTTTTGATTAGCTGAATAGACCTAGAATGAGAGCCACTCATCTAATTCAGCGTTTTGACATTTTCTCTAATTTCCTCTAGTACTTTGTATTGCTCATTCAGCTTTTGGAGGATGGTTAACAACGTATCGTTGATATGTCTCTTTTCAATGTCCATACATCTTCCCTGATCCGTAGATGATGGGTTCTTGCTCTTTCCTTTGAACATCAACTCCAGTTCTTCGACCTTTTGGGTCAAGCTATTCATTTGACCCAACAAAATGGTCAATTGCTGGTCCTTCTCTCCGTCCATGTTGGTTTTAGCTGCAAGGTCAAGGAATTTGGTTGCGGTCTCATAGGGGTATTTCTCACATCCACTTGGCATGAGTTGGTCCATTATTTCTCTGTTCTCGAAACATAGACCCCTGTAGAAGCATTCCAGTAGGATTAAATCAGGCATTTCATGAGTTTGCCAGTGTATCAATAGTGTTTTAAACCACAGCCACGACTCATGAAAGGGTTCTCCTTCGAGATGCTTGAAATTTAGGATGTGATCCCTGAGCCTCATCACCTCTGCTGGAAGAGGCTCCATCGGTCCACCTTCTCCATCATGTATACTCATTTTCCTGCCTCAAGACGCAATCAACTAAACCAAACTAAAAATTAGATGAGTACACTACTGCTAACAAGAACAACAATTCTACTAGACTAAAAATAATCAAATAACACCACTCCCCGGCAGCGGCGCCATTTTGATGCTTATCGTGACCAACAACACTATCCTACGATATGAGTGTCTACGATCGTCGATAATATAGTAACCCAACCGAGGGTTGGGGTCGTGTCCCAAGGGAGCGGCTTTTGAGAATTAATAACCAATTAGAATTTCATTCAAGTTAGTCGTAGTTAAAGACGTTTGCGATAAAAGACAGTAAATTAAAGAGGGAGACATGAAAGTGTCAAATGTCAAATGGGGGTTTTATAACAAGTGCTAAAACAGCAAAATAAACAAGAAAATCAAGTATGGGGAAAGGTTCTTGTGATGTGACCGCGATACAAGTTGAGATAAATTGTTCGGTACATTCTTTCAATAGGAAATTTGCAAAATAATAGTGACTAGGCTAAGCTTTAAATGGAAATAAGTTCCCTCTCGGGAAACTTATCCCGTTTCAAATGTGTTCCTCTCAGAGACCCATTTGCCGCATGAAGACCAACCTACGCCTTACCCCACTCACTCTCTTGAGCTGAGTGTTAGGATATGGGACTAGGGCTCACCCTCTCGGGCTAAACCTCATGTCGACCCACTCCTTAGGCCATCAATCTAGTGGTTTTGGTTTCACGACCTCCCTCTCGGGCAAGCCGAAAACACATGGGTGGCTTTGTATTTGCAACTACAAACCTTTTAGATTAAACCACAACCACTAGGTGAAATCACCATTTACATACATCTAACCTATCAGCAAGCAAGACCTAATAGGAATACCAACCCATATTTGCTAAATCACACCCCAAGAATGGGGGGGTTTTAGCCACACATCAAGAAATAAGAAATTATACCTAATATGATAATGAAATCAACTGGGTATAAGAGATTAAACATAGAATTAAGCAAAGGGGAGTGAATAGAGAAGACCCATTTCCAACTTGGGGAACAAGAACTCATTTCTTCAAGTCTCCACAAAACCCTCTCCAAACTTGAGAGAAAATATCAACTAGAATATGTTCTAAAGTGAAAATAATATTAATAATTGTTCCACACTCCGATCTCTACTAAGACTACAACTCCAAATAGTATTTTTAGTTTTCACAGATTGTGCTGCGGAGGATTGTTCGGCGACATTAGTCGAGATTGCTGATGAACTCAGTGATCCGCCCTTTGGTCAGCTCATCGCCTTCAGTGTCTTGCCTTTAGCATCCTTGCATTCTGGATCATTGGGTGGTACAATACTGCTTCGCAGAACTGATCGGCGACCCGCCGACTACTCCTTTCCTCGCCTTTTGATCCACATCCTTCAAGGCTTCGCGTACTGGAACGAAGGGCGGCTTATGTCATTTCGGTGACTCGCCATGTTAAACTCGGTGATCTGTAGGATTCCGTTTCTTGTTCTTTTCAGCCCTATTTGCTCCGTTTTGCGCCTAAGTGTCCATGCTTCCAATAAAACTTCAAATACCTGAAACTCAAGCATTTTAATCAGGTATTGAGGTAAAACAAGTATTCAAGGACACTATTCCATTAAAACAAAGCCCTAAATGAGTCCAATTTGTGGACTCATCACTTATATAACAAATCTTTTAATTGATCTTTGAACTATTTTAACTCCATCGGAGCCATTCTATAAAGGGGAATGGAGATAGGTTGCATATCTAGTAAAAGTTCAATACCAAAATCTATTTCTCGCTCGAGAGGAATACTAGGCAAATCATTAGAGAAAACTTTTAGGAACTCATTAACTACCGGAACGAACTCTAGAGAAGGGGTTTCGATTCAACATCCTTCACCCTAACAAGATGGTAAATACACCATTTGGAGATCATCTTCCTAGCTTTAAGACAAGACACAAATAGGCTCATTTGGAAAATGGAATCTAACCACACGAGTCCTACAATCGATAGAGGCATAACATGCATGCAACCAATCCATACCCAAAATCACATCAAAGTCTAACATGTCTAACTCTACTAAATCCACTTAAGTAACTCTATGGGATAAGAAAACAGGACATCCCCTGTAGACTCTTTTAGCCACCACCGAGTCACCAACTGGGGTAGAGACAGAAAAAGGTTCTTCTAATACTTCGGGGAGTATATAAAACTTCATGGCCACAAAAGGTGTCACAAAGGACAAAGTAGCACCGGGATCTAACAAGGCATACACATCAATAAGAAAGAATTCAACATACCAGTCACCACATCCGTGGAACTTTCTAGGTCACCTCGGGATTGAAGAGCATAAAAGCGGTTTTGCATGGGACCATTGGAGTTTGAACCGCTTGGAGAAGCTTTTTTATCTTCTCTTCCCTTAACCTTGAGCATCGGACAATCTCTCATCTTGTGGCCAATATTCCCATAACTAAAACATCCATCAGTGCCAACTAGGCACTTACCATCATGTTTCCTTCCACATTTTGCACAATTTGGCCTAGCCACATAAGAACCACCACTATTACCTCCTTGAGGTTTAGGGTTGGAAACCATATCCTTGTGACCCTTGGAGCACTAGAGGAGCCTTGGTTTGAAAACCTTTGTCTAAACCTTGGTCGACCTTGTCCATCAGAACTAGCATTGGAGAAGTTCCCATCACCGGTTCTAACTCTTTTCACCTCTCTACTCTTTTCCTTGAGTTTTGACTACTCAATTTGTTGAGCGTTCACCATAAGCCTTGAGATATACATATCATGATGGAGAATTGTTGTACGGCACTCTTTTTAAACCAGGTTGGACACACCCGTCAAAAACCTACTCATCTTATCTCTCGAATCCGCCACCATAGTCGGAGCATACTTGGACAATTGGGTGAATTTTAAGGCATACTATTTCACGGTCATACTTCCTTGGCGAAGGTTAATGAACTCTTCCACTTTAGCTTCCCTCAACTCTCGGGGAAAGACTCTATCAAGAAATGTTGATTTGAACAACTCCCACACTATCGGGCCCGCTCCTACGGGTCTTCCACCCTTCCACTGATCATACCATACTTGAGCAACATCTTTTAGTTGGTAGGTGATTAACGTGTCAAACACACCTCATCCAATTCTAGGTGCAAACGATCGTTAAGTAGTGTAAAACCCAACAAATGAGTTGGGGTAGAACCCACAGGGAACGGTACGTGTTAAAATTCAATTAAGAAGTACAAATGTGATCTAACTAGTTATAGGAATAGAAATTATCGGAAAAGACATGAAACAAATCAAAAAGGGTGACAAGAATGTCAGATGGGGGTTTCGTTTGCGATTATCAACTACAACACAGTCACACAAACTAAAATAACAATACTGAGAGGAATTCTCAGGATGTGATCTATTATAGGGAGATTTCGCTATATAGGTAATTGTAACTACCAGTCAATAGCTAAATATCAGTGAGTAGGATAGACTATAAGAGAGATACATTTCTCTCGAATAACTACCTCGAATCAGGTGATTTCTTCCGAACATCAACAAGCATAGCAATTAAGAACAGCCCACACCTTAATTCATCCACTCTCTCAAGCTAGATGGGTAGGATTGGGTTTAGGATTCACTCTCTCGAGCTGAACCCATATCAACCCAATACAAGCAAACCATTAATCAAAAACCTTGGTTCCAAAACTTCTCTCTCGAGCAAGCTAAGAACACAAAATTAGAATTGCATTTGCAACTACAATTCATAAATTAAACTTCAGCTAACGATTAAACCCACTTCAATATAGAATTTAAACTAGTAATTAGCAATACCTATAAACTAATTCAATCCATAATCACATGACCACACCCCAAGAATTGGGGTTTTAACCAAGCATCATAAAAAGGTAAAAATGGTTACCAAATTGATTAGCCATCAACCGGGTAAGAGTATTCAAGCCTTTACAATGCTCCAAATTGAAGAAAATTAGTAACCCACTTGCAAAATCTCCGAATTGAGTCTCAAAAAGCCTTCAAGTCTACAAGGAAACTCTTAAACTTCCCATAAAAACTATTCTAAATGGTAGCCAGCTTCTAAATTAACAATTCAAAATCCAATTTATAGTCGCCAAAAATTATCCACGAAGGGCCATTAGGCGAGGTAAGTCGAGTCCGATGAACCGCCCTTTGCTCTCTTATATCGTTGTTATGCATTGGCTCTCAGCATCCTCAAGTCCTATAACTTTGGGTGATCAATCTTGTCATCACAGAACTAATCCGCAACTCACCGACTGCCCCCTTTCCAGTCGTCGACTTGGTTTATTCCCTTAGGGATGGCACACTGGAACTTTAGGCAGACTGAAGACCTACTCGGTGACTCGCCGAGTGGTCTTGGAGATCATCAGGCTCGCCTTTCTCCACTTCTGAAGTTTGTTTTATTCCTTTTTGCATATTAGTCTCTTTGCTTTGCTCCTCAATCCACATACCTGAAAATCAAGGGTTTAACATCAATTTATGGCATAAATTAGGCATTTGAGGACACTGAAACCATATAAACAAAGCCCCAAATAAGTCCAAATCTCAGACTCATCAGTAGGCAGCTAACTCCACCTTTTCTTCCGAAGACACTCCCATAATAGCAAGAACTTTATAAACCTCATCGAAAAACCTTTAGGGATACTCTTCCACTTTGGAGCCATAAAATTTGGAGGGTTCATTCTAGAAAAATCCCTAACCCTTGAAGCAGTCGAAATCACATTAGGATTAACCGGAGCTACAACTTCTATATTGTCTTGAGCCGTCACGACTTGAACCAACATTTGGATAGTAGACCTAAACTTCGCATGGGTCACATTCTCAACCAAGGGATCAACCAAAGCTTGATTAGCTTGAGGAGGAGCTCTTTGATTCACATTCTCATCTTTCATCCTTCTAGTATTAGCCTTCGTGTATTCATATCCTGAAGAGACAAGAGAAGCTCTAAGGCATGACTTAAGAGTAATGAAAGAAGTGAAATTTCCTAAACATCTTATAGCCTCTCATTCATAAGTGTGGGCGCCTCACACTCATGAACAAGACTCTACTAGATGTGGCTTATCAGATATCATCCTAGAATCATTTTAAACCTCATGCTCTGATACCACGTTTGTCATGACCCAAGGGTACCTCCTAGATGTAACAAGGCACATAGAACCCTAAAAGGTACCATGTAAGCAACTTAGCATATCATAACATAAAGCATTAGAACAATAAGAGTAAAAACGTATTTCAAGTCCAAATTTTTCATAAAAGAAAGCGGAAGTCTAGACTTGTCTCAATTTAACCATTTATTACAATAGTTGAAATGAAAAGGGCCATAGCCCATACAACATAGTCCGAAAAGGAAATACAAGGAAAGAAACTACTAAGTGAAAACATTCGTCCTCGAATCATGAGGACTCACCAACAAGCTAGGAGAAATGATCAAATCCAAGCTTTAGCCACAATGATGACAACCTTGAGAACCGGACCCTATACTTGGAGAAAATGTAGGAAAATATGGGCTAGTACAAAAATGCACTAAGTATTATAGTCATGCATAATTTAGACATTTCATTTGAATGCATGCAATTTACTAAATTAAAACATCAATTTGAAGATAGTGAAAAAGCATAAGTCATAAGCATAATCAACTCATAGATCATCATATCATGAGAGGAACATATCATAAATACCCTCAAAGCATACTTGTGCAATGCATGAATAAGATCCCATAATCTCACCCATACTAAGTAAAGCTTCTTGAGTAGATATAGTTCATAATTCATATTCTTGTTCATACTATCATAGTGGGGAATTAGCCTTAACTGACATAGACCATGTGAGCTTACCATGGAATCTGGTGTCTACCACACACCGAAAAGGAGTGTCCTACTTGCCTAAGGTAGAACCGTACTCTTAGATTAGGTGGATCCACTAGCTAATAACCTATGAGGGCACATAGTTTATGGGATAAGGAGATTGCTACTAGAATCCCGAACTCAACTAAGGTAGAAGGAACCCATTTGGAAAGTCGGGCTCAACTAGTGTAAAAGCTTTCATTGGGAAGTCGGACTCAACTATCGTACAAGCTTTCATCTCATATTCATATCCACTCGGTGCTAAGAATTAATTCCCACGGATTACATATTAAGTCTTGACTTAAGTTCATATTCATCGAAAAATGTCTTTACACTCAATCCAACATAATTCATACTATGGCTTATAGATTCAATATGTGAGACTAGCCTTTCAACCTTAGAATCATTAGATTGTGAGAAAACCTTTCACATCATATCATATTCATACATAGGTGTGTAGATGAGAATAACCTTTCAACAATATACACAAGATCATAGTCATAATCACTTTACTCTCAAAATGTTCTTAAAGCATATACATAGATCTCATAATCATGCATAATTCTCATACTTTGCCCTTCAAAGACCATAAATCATATTCAATAAACACATCTAGAATTACTACATTAGACATGGATATAATCATAATTCAAGTAACCCAATCACTACATGCATAATCTCATAACATTCTTCTATAATCAACAAACCCACATCACAAGATCATAATTGATTAATATGTGGGTTTCATGGGTTCTTGGGGATTTCAACATAAAAAACATAATAAATCTTTAATTCAATCATAATATAAAGTAATTCAAGCATTAAAATCGTTTTTTACAGGAACCCGTGACTTGGAGACAAACCCTAGCTTTTAAGGGATTTCTATCTTTGAAATTGGGGTTTTGAAGGGACTCCCAGGACTATTGCATGTTGAAGCTCGCCAAGGGCACACGGCGACTCGACAGGTGGACCCTTGGCTTGCCTAAAATTACAGCAGCTCACCCCAAGGAGGAAGCCAAGTTGGTGATGGGGGAGATCCCTTTGGTGATGCGCCAACCCAACTAGCGATCCCCGACCTAGCTCACCCAATTTTCCAGCAGCTAGGCAAAGGGGGACAGCCCACTAAGCAATAGTGGCTCCACTTTGATAATCACCAAGACACATTGGCGATGGCACTTCCCCTCGCCAAGTGGACCAAGGGAAATAAATGGTTTTCCTTCACCCTTCCCAAGGTATTTTAGGTCATTGCCCTCTATCATGGCTAGTTACCCCCTCACTCTTAGCCCTAGTCTAGCCTACTATAATAAGGGGTGTTACAATATCTCTCCCTTGGGAACATTCGTCCTCGAATAACGATCAAGAAACCCTGCGGAGGTAAAGTCTCAAGACTAGCAGTCCATCATGCATGCAACATCAAAAATAATGCACAACCCAAAGGAGGAAACATCATCACCAACTCAAACATGATCAATGCAACACAAGGAAGTAGGAACTACATCTAACAACTCATTATGCATGAAATTTCAACATTTCTCATAATCATAGGAGGAACTACCTTCTCCAAACTCTAAGTATGTTCAAGACAATATCATGGAGCCACTATGCAATTACTCTCAAAAGCATACTAAAGCATGTTCATCAACTCATCTCATGAAGTCAAATATGCAATTCATACTAAATGCACAACAACATAAGGAACACATAAATCATGAAAACTCATTTTCTTACCAAACATGAATTTCTCAAGAACATGCATAACATAAGGAAACCATAGAATAACACATATAACACACGTGACTCCAAAATACTAAAACTCAAAAGGAACTACTTACCTCAAGCTTGACTAGGAGTAGAAGGAAAGAGATGAGGATATCGAGACTTCATATCGGCCTCGGCCTCCCAAGTAGCACCCTCAACTAAATGATTTCTCCATAAATATTTCACGGAAGCTATTTCCTTGTTTCTCAATCTCTTGACTTGCTGGTCTAGGATCTCTACCGGAACCTCTTCATATGAACGACTTTCGTCAACTCCCAACCCTTCTAGGGGAATAATGGATGTCAGATCTCCAATACACTTCTTAAGCATAGAAACATGAAATACCAGATGAACCGAAGCCAACTTATTTGGCAAATCCAACTCATAGGCAACTTTACCAACTCGTTTTAAAATTTGGTATGGGCCTACATACCGGGGACTAAATTTCCCTTTCTTGCCGAATCTGATCATCACACCCTTCATTGGTGAGATTTTCAAATAGACCCAATCATTTCCTTCAAATTCTAAATCTCTTTTTCTCACATCAACATAAGACTTTTGTCTACATTGAGCCGTTCTCAACCTCTCTCTAATAATCCAAAATTTCTCAATGGCTTCACAAACTAGCTCGGGACCTATCAAAGAAATTTTACCTACCTCAAACCAACCAACCGGAGACCTACATCTCCTACCATACAACACTTCAAAAGGAGCCATATCATTACTTGAGTGATAGCTATTATTGTAGGCAAACTCTATTAATGGAAAATGGTCATCCCAATCACCCTTGAAGTCTCTAACACATGCCCTTAACATATATTCCAATGTTTGGATGGTACGCTCTGGTTTCCCATCGGTTTGGGGATGAAAATTCTTGCTAAGATTAACCTTGGTACCAAGCCCTTTTTGGAATGACTTCCAAAAGTGAGAAGTAAATTGAGTACCCCGATCGAAAATAATAGATAGAGGAACTCCATGTAATTTCACCATTTCTCTTATGTACAACTTAGCATAGTCTTCCGCTGAATAATAAACTTTGATGGGAATAAAGTGGGCTGATTTTCTCATCCGATCTATAATGACCGAAATAGAATCATGTTACCTTCGGGTGCGAGGCAAACCCACAATAAAGTCCATATTTACATCTTCCCACTTCCAAATGGGAATACTTATATTTTGGGACAAGCCTCCCGGCCTTTGGTGCTCAATCTTAACTTGTTGAAAATTAGGACATTTGGTTACAAATCTCACAATATCTTTCTTCATACCATTCCACCAACAGACTTCCCGTAGATCACGGTACATCTTGGTGGCTCCCGGATGAATAGAATATCGAGAACTATAAGCTTCCTCTAAAATTTGTTCCCTCAAACCATCAATATCCGAAACACATAACCGACCTTGGTACCTAAGAACCCCATCTCCCCCTTGGGAGAAAGCCTCAACTGACTTCTTGAGTACCAACTCTTTCAATTTAACTAATATAGGATCAAGGCCTTATTTAGACTTCACATCCATCACAAAGGACGATTCAGACCCATTATGGACCATGACACCACCCTTACTGGAATCCACTAGTTGAACACCTAGCCGAGCCAACCTATGCACATCACGGACCAATTCTTTCTTTTCATCTTCTACATGAGCCACACTACCCATAGACAATCTATTAAGTGCATCCGCTACCACATTAGCTTTGTCAAGGTGGTAAAGGACACTCATGTCATAATCCTTCAAGAGTTCTAACAGCCTTCTTTGTTAGAGATTCAAGTCCTTTTGACTAACCACATATTGAAGACTCTTGTGATCGGTGAAAATATCCACATGGACCCCATACAAATAAGGCCTCCATATTTTTAAGGCAAACACAACCGCTGATAATTTAAGATCATGGGTCTAATAATTCTTCCCATGGATTTTAAGTTGCCTTGAAGCAAATGCAATCACTTTACCATTTAGCATGAGGACACATCTCAACCCTACTCTAGAGGCATCATAGTATACTACGAAACCATATGTACCCTCTGATAAGGTCAACACCAAAGCGGAAATAAGTCTATCTTTCAAGTCTTGGTAACTTTTCTCACAAGCTTCCGACCACACAAACTTAGCTTTCTTTTGAGTCAAAGTCGTCAATGGAGGAAAACCCCTCAACAAACCTCTTATAGTAACCTGCCAAACCAAAAAAGCTTCTAATGTCAGAAGGAGTTAAGAGGTCTAGGACAACTAGAATCCAGGGTGTTACAATATCTCCCCCTTGGGAACATTCATCCTCGAATGACGATCTAGACACCCTACGGAGGTAAAGTCTAAAGACTAGCAGCCCATCATGCATGCAACATCAAAAATAATGCACGATCCAAAGGAGGAAACATCAACTCCAACTCAAACATAATCACTGCAACACAAGGAAGTAGGAACTACATCTAACAACCCATTATGCATGAAATTTTCAACATTTCTCATAATCATAGGAGGAACTACCTTCTCCAAACTAAAAGTATGCTCAACACAATATGAAGGAGCCACTATGAAATGACTCTCAAAAGCATACGAAAGCATGTTCATCAACTCATCTCATGAAGTCAAAGATGCAACTCGTACTAAATGCAAACAACATGAGGAACACATAAATCATGAAAACTCATTTTCTTACCAAACATGAATTTCTCAAGAACATGCATAACATAAGGAAACCATAGAATAACACATATAACACACGTGACTCCAAAATACTAAAACTCAAAAGGAACTACTTACCTCAAGCTTGACTAGGAGTAGAAGGAAAGAGATGAGGATATCGAGACTTCATATCGGCCTCGGCCTCCCAAGTAGCACCCTCAACTAAATGATTTCTCTATAAAGCTTTCACGGAAGCTATTTCCTTGTTTCTCAATCTCTTGACTTGCTGGTCTAGGATCTCTACCGGAACCTCTTCATATGAACGACTTTCGTCAACTCCCAACCCTTCTAGGGGAATAATGGATGTCGGATCTCCAATACACTTCTTAAGCATAGAAACATGAAATATCGGATGAACCGAAGCCAACTTATTTGGCAAATCCAACTCATATGCAACTTTACCATCTCGTTTCAAAATTTGGTATGGGCCTACATACCGGGGACTAAGTTTCCCTTTCTTGCCGAATCTGATCATCACACCCTTCATTGGTGAGATTTTCAAATAAACCCAATCATTTACTTCAAATTCTAAATCATAAAAAGCTTATATACTTTACTAATTAAGGAATAAAATGATTTAGGTTAAAATTAGGAAAAATAGGAAATGACATTATAGACCCTAACTTACTCCAAGGGTTGCTGCATGTTGAGGCTCGCCAAGGACACTCAACGACTCACTAAGTGGACCCTTGGCTCACCTTAAATTACAGCAGCTCACCCCAAGGATCAAGACAAGTTGGCGATGGGATAGGTCCCTTTGGCGATGCGCCAACCCAACTGGCAAGCCGCGACCTGTCTCGCCCAATTTTCCAGCAGCTAGGCCAAGGCGGACAGCCCACTGGGTGATGGTGACTCCATTTGGCAAATCGCCAGGTCTCTTTGGCGATGGAACTGCCCTGTCACGACCCAAGGCTAGGGCCTAGACGTGACATGGCGAATGAGGAACCTGAAGGAACCCCAAACAAGCCTCTCAAACTTGTCATCACACTTCATCGGTCGCGGAAGTACAATCAACATTAATTAACGAGAAATAGGGACTAAGGGCAAACCATTTCAAAATGACATCATAGAACAAGAGTCAAGCTCATTTACAAAATACTTGTCCAACGCACACCTCTACATACATAGATAGGACGGGGGCCATGACATACTACCGGCTCCCCTCATAGTCAAAATACAATTGCAAGCTAAAGTCTCAAAACATAGGAGTAGGAAACATAACATAGCCCTCGAATCATTGAGGACTCACCAACAAACTCGGATAAGCACCGTACTAGCCACGTGAATGGAGAGAAGGATCAAGAGTAGCTCCGGTCCCTACATGGTGACATCATGTAGGCAAAATATGCGTTAGTACTTGGAATGTACTAAGTATGCGGGGTGCAACACAACAATAGACAAGGACACAATCGAAATACAAGAAATAGTTTCATAGGCATTATGAATAACAATATGAGGATGCATGATCAAAGTGAAGTCAAAACATGTTTAAGTAAATCTATACTAATAGTACATATCATATGTGTATGCATGATCCAACCAATCTATAACCTCAACTTAGGATGGGGGATGCCGTTCACACCCGGACACCCTGGTGGCAAGGTATAAACCCCTCACATGGTTGATGTTGGTCACACCCCAAGCATCCTAGGTGGTGAGATATAAACCTCTCACATGGTTGATGTTGGTCACACCCCAAGCATCCTAGGTGGTGAGATATAAACCTCTCACATGGTTGTCCGGTTCTTTTCCCCCGGACCGGGCATGGTCATGCAACACTTTATATAGGAAATTCCCATTAGGCTCTAATGCAATCTCACGTATGGAATGAACATATACACAAGCTTAGTTTGTCATCAACACATCTCTGGATTGCCATACATCTCATAACTCAAGCTTTAAAGCATCGATTCATCAATTCTCCATAGTTGGACATTTTGTCAAACACCTTGAAGGTATGTAATGGAATCAAAGAGCATGGAAAATAGGGTAGTAATTATGCAGCCAAACCACTGAACAACCTACAATAACACCTTTTAACACCCACAATACCACATGAAAATCTCCATATCCATTCCAAATTTAGATTCAAGTTCTAGAGTCACAACATGCTCAAAACAATCACTTTTCATGTTTAAAATTCAATGTGCAGGAAATTATTACAAAGAACAAGACTAATTTATGAATCTTAACTTAAACCATGAATTAGTGAGTAGAATAGAGTCTAGGCACTATGGGTGGAAGGACCCATGAGTTCAACACCACATACCTTGAGTTCTTATGAAGGTCTTGAGAGTGTCTTCAATGGAAGCTTGGAACTTGGAGCAAGAGTCTCTTCAATCTTGAGGAAGGTTTTGGATTAGGGTTCTTGAGAGAACTTGAGAGAAAATGTGTCTAAGTATGGGAAAGGTGTTTTGGGAAATGTTTTAGAGATGGGAATTGAACTAATGGTATATAGGAAATAACATATGCCCTTTGGAAAAAAAGGTCCAACACTTAGAAAAAAAAATGAGGCGGGTGAACAGTAAAAACGCTCACTGGAAATTGCATTTCCTGCCGGACGGATTTTACGAAACTGGGGATAACTTCTTCGTCCGAACTCCGAATGAGGTGAAACGAAGTGAGTTAGGTAGCTAACTCCAAGGGCTTTCCATGGATATGTTATGGGCCACCCAATTATTTGTGTGCTAGGAGATATGACCCTCCAAAGTAGACCCTCGAAAAAGGCTTCACTTGGAAATTTCGGATTTTGATACGGTTGCTCTAAAATTTGGGTTAGACCCATTTCCCACTCAATTTGACCCCCTAAACAAGAATATGAAGTCGGATTTTTGAAAAACAAAACGAATTTTTTTTTATATAGCTAAACAAGTTTTCCGGTAACTTCCGAAGCACATTTTTAAGAACCTTTTGGGTCATTTCATGCCCCTCGCCAAATGGACCAAGGGAAAAAAATATTTTTTCTTCACCCTTCCCAAGGTATTTTAGGCCCTTTCCCTCTTTCATGGCTAGTTACCCCCCCCCCCACTCTTAGCCTAGTCTAGCCTACTAGAATTCGGGGTGTTACAGAACCCCTCCATTAAAAAGAGAGAGAAAGAAAGAAAAGCAAGAGAAAAAGATTGAAAATAAATTTGCATAATTTGTGCATTGGTGGAACGAAAAGGGGTATCTGATGAGCCATTCAAGAGTTTTTGTGTTTGAATACACCAATGGTGGATTGAGAAGATGAAAAGAGTGAAAGAAAAGGAGAAGAAGTGAAATTCAATACATGCTTCATGAAGGTAGAAGTCACTAAGACAAAATGACCATACATTTACCCTCAGCCTAGTTACAAGACTTGAAAGACCTTGGTTATCTTGCATAGCCGAATGAGATGTTAATCGGAAAATACGGGCAAGCCTATGGGTAGAATCATGCATGTGTTTGTCATTGAGAGAGTGAGAGTTGATTTTGATTCCTTAAATTATAATATTTGATGGGTTTTGTGAGAGCATAGAATCATTCTTAATATGAGGGCATTTGAATACTCTTGTTGAACTTGAATTTTCATTTGAAGTGAGCATTGTGAGCTTGACCTCTATTTGATGATGGCTAGTCATGGTTTAAACTTGTAGTGCACAATTGAACATTGCATGAGTAGATTGAACCTTGTGTGCATTCATGTTGAGTCTGAAGTAGCACTATTCTTAGACATCCCTGTTGACCTGATTGATTTGGTTTTTTACTTAAGGTCAAGCAAAAGTTTAAGTTGGGGGTGTTAATGAGTTAGAGATTTCGACTCATATAGGGCTTATTATTCAAGGATTTAGTGTCCTCAATGCCTATTTTATGCTCATAACTGATGTTAAAATGTTAATATGCAGAAATGAATGCTAAAGAGTAAGGCAGGGACATTACGAGGCAAATAGGAGCGAAAAAGCTGAAAAAGTTAAAGAAAAGCAAAGTTGGTACTCGCCAAAGCCACTCAGCGAGTCACCGAGTGGACCTTCAGCTCGCCTAAAGCCAAGCCATGGACAAACCCAACTTGTCAAGCAGACAAGTTATTGGGTGACACGCCAAAGAGATCAGCGATGGCGATCTAGCTTGGGTAAGTTACAAAAAGTTTTGATGAAAAAGCCACGCCAAAAAGGTGAGAAGAGGAGAAACTCGGCACATCACCGAACTGGTCGGCGAACCCGACCTACTTCACCGAGTTGACTCCATGCTGGAATTCTGGGAACGTACAAATGCAATTTTTAAAAGAAGTGAAAGAGTTCCCACATTGTTTATTTCTGGGTTTTACATTCTAGAACGTTGTATTTACATTTTTTTTAGTAGAGATTGTGAGATTTTTAGCTTAAAGTTTAGCATTTAGGAATTGCAGATCGTTAGCGAATCAGATGGAAAACCTTGTTGGTAACAATTCCTTGTTTTTTGTTGTGCTTGGCTAAAACCTCTTTCCTTGGGGTGTGAATATGTAGTTGAATGCATTAATTAGCTAAAGGGTGTTGTTAGTTGCTAATTTTATTGTTATTTTGAAGTGGGTTCAATCAATTGTTCATGCTTCAATTGAGGAATTGTAGCTGCAGATGCAATTCTAGCTTAGTTCTCTATTCTTGCTTGATAAACAGGTATTAGAATCGGATTATTTTTTGATGGTTGTATTGATTGCATCTTTAAGAATCTAGATTGATAAAGTGGGTTTGGTTGCGTCTTTACAAATTCAGCTTGAAAGAATGGATTAATTAAGGATTTGGGTTGTTTGGTTGTGTTTTGCTCATTGAGGTTCGAAAGAACTCACTTGAAATGCAGTAGTCGATTGAGAAATGACTATTGCACTCAAAACCTAGCCTAACCGTTGAGATTAAACACCTATTAGTAACTAGAAATCACCCATTACGCGAAATTAACATTCAACTTATCACACTCCTAAGGTCCAATCTCTATTAGTTTTCTATCCATTTGATATTAATTGTTGAAACCTTGTGATTTACTTTAATGTTGTGAAACCTTTACTTCTACAAATGATTAGGACACAATTTTACTTCTTAATCGAATTATCTATTGTATCACTCCTAGTGGGATTAATCCCAACTCTTAGTTGAGTTTATACTTGTTAGCGACCGCCTACACTTAGAATTGGATGAAGTGTAGTTGAGTGTTATCAGTATCAATCAAGATGGGTCAATTCTACTCCTAAGAGAGACAGGGTCATAACAAACAATAAAATAGAATAAGCTATTTACAAAGTCACAACTATGAACCTAGGTGTCAAAGAGTTTGTAATTTTCTTAGCAATCAAGCATTCACAAGAAAGTACTACTCAATATTAAGCCTAAATATCAAGTATCACACAACTCCGAAAGGCCTTTTCTTTTCTCTCCAAAAATTAAAATTAAAATTAAAATTGTTCCTAAAAAGTAATACTTGGTTCAAAAGGACTATCCTCAAGAAAAAAATTGAAAACAAAAGTTAAGGAACCCATCCTAAAATAAAAGACTCTATAAAACAGTAAAACTAGGAATTCATTCTCTCACCCTACACTTAAAACATCCGTCCCCAGTGCAACAACTCAATACATAAGGTAACAGTGAAATAAAGAACTCTTTGAGGCCTCTAGCCCTAGCTAGTAGCATGTTCTCTCAATTTCCATGGAGGCCCATACGCACACCACACTTAAGTTGAAACGTGATCCTTTGCTTCAAATCTAGGGTAATCAGACTTCCCCTAATATTCAAAAATAATACGAAGAAAAGTGACACTAAGAAAGGAAAAAAATATAAGAAGCAACACTACCAATCGGGTTGCCTCCCAATAAGTGTCTAATTCAACGTCGTTGCACGACACAACTAAGTTCACTACTTTACTTTTCACTTTTCAATTATGAATTTCACCCTTAGGTTTACATCAATTTTTGTGTTTCACTCAAGGGTCGGTGGTAAAAACATAAAGAAACTAAGTAATAGATGTTGCATCTTACACTTGTTAGACCTTACGAGAGGAATGTCATTTTGTCTACCTGGGCTAGAAAACTTTAGGATGTAGGGCTAGTTTCTCAGCTAGACACTTCTCCATTATTTTAGATGACTCGAATTTCATGTCGCCATCTAAGCATAATGTAGAAAAATATTTGAATGAGGTACAAGAAGGCTCCACTCCAAAGCAACATCATTTACAACATTCTCACTTTTGTACTCCTTCTCAACATCGACACTAATTAATAAAGTATAATTGAATAGTTGTAATTCATCTATTTTATGCACTATTTGGTCATCATTCATGACAATTTGGGATTCACATCCACCCTCTTGGGATAGCTTTACTAAAGTTTTCATAGATCAATATCTACCTCGAGAGATTCAGGAGGATTAGATCAATTCCTGAACCTCCGATAGACAAGCATGAGTTTCCGAGAGTATGACCTGAGATTTGATTCATTGGCTAGGTATGCACCATCATTTGTTGATACGATGCATGACATAGCGCAATGATTTGTATGAGGGCTTGATTTATAGTATATTGATTCTTGAACTACCGCTGCCACAAATGATAATATGGATATCTCGCGAATTTAGGTCTTTGCACAAAGCATAGAAGAGTGTCGGCATCAGGAGTAAATGAGGGAGACAGTTGAAAGAGAGTAGCAAAAACAGGGCTAGTCCCGCTAGTTCACATGGAGAGTTTATACTAGTAGGTCACCCAGACCTCCACTACAGTAGTTCTAAGCTTGATCATAATGGAAAGTCAGGTCTAGGTAAGGGTTCACAAGCATTAGCTCTCAACAACATATGAGTGCAAGCCAGGCCAGGTCAGCCCCATCGCATTGTGCTACACGCAGTAGGATGCATTTTTAGAGATGTAGACAGGGTTACGTATGTTGTTATTCTTGTGGGTGGGAGGGCATGTGTGGAGGAACTACCCGACCATAGGTCAGAGTGATATGGGTCAACCGACTAGGTTAGTAATAGGTTCTTCCTGATCAGCACATTCTATGGGATGTGCACCTTAGACTTCAATAGGTAGAGGCATTGGTAGAGGGGGAATATCTAGTTCTTATAGTGTCTAGAACCGTGCATATTCACTAGCTGACTGACAGGACTGAGAATCATCACACGATCTTGTGACAGGTACACTGATAGTTTGTTCTCATTGTGTTTATGCTTTGATACATCCAGGCTCTACCTTGTCCTATGTTACTCCATTTATTCCAAGAATGTTTTGTATAGCAGCAGAGTCAATACATCGACCCTTTATTATGTTTATTATTGCCAAGAGAGTCTACAAGGATGTACAATATAAATTATCGATCATCATACCTCTGTAGAACTATTAGAGTTAGATATGGTCGATTTCGACATCATTTTGGGTATGGACTGGCTAGCTTCTTGCTATGCTAATGTTGAGTGCTGGACAAAGACTGTTAGATTTCATTTTCCAGGAGAAGTAGTGCGAGAATGGAACGGTAATATGGCAGTACTAAAAGGTAGGTTCATTTTTTATCTTAAGGCAATGAGGATAATTAAGTAGGGTCATTTAGTAGAGTGTATAAGAATAACGCAAAATATAGTGTATTAGTCAAGTTTGCATTAGTAATGCTTGTATTAGTTATGCTTGCATTTGTTATGATGGAATTTTTTTTATGTAATGTTTGGTTTGGTGTACTAAAAATATTATGCATTACATAATGTTTTTAGAAAAAATATTTGTTTACAAAAATATCCTCCACAAATATAGTGGAAAGGATGTAAAAAAAGTTTTTGAGGGCAATTATGTTTTTAATAATGTTAATGCATGCATTAGAACCCATTGCATTACTAATGCATAGAAATAGATGGTATTAGTAATACACTCTTCAATACACAATAGAGTGTATTACTAATACAATCATTAGTTATACATAGGTTAGAAAAGTGTACCAAACCAGGTACTAATAATACATCAAGCTAATGCAAGCATTATTTCTCCAATACACTCTACCAAACGACCCCTAAGGGTTGTATTTATCATCTTGTTTGAGTTTGGGGATATGGATGTAGAACCACCAATTATCTAGTCTATTCTGGTGGTTAATGAGTTTTCGGATGTATTTCCAGATGAGTTTCCTAGTATCCCGCCAGAACGGGAAATTGATTTTGCTATCGATATGCTACCAGGTACATAACCCATATCTATCCCTCATTATAGAATGGATCCTACTGAGATAAATGAATTGAAGGATCGCTTGAAAGATTTTTTGGAAAAAGTCTTTATGTGCACCAGTATTATTTGTGAGAAAGAAAGATGGTTCACTAAAGATGTGCATCGATTATCGACAACTGAAAAAGGCAACGATAAAGAATAAGTATCCTCTTCCGAGGATCGATGACTTGTTTGATCAGCTACAAGGTGATAAGTACTTCTCAAAGATTGACTTGAGATTAGGGTACCATCAGGTACAAGTTTGGGAGAAAGATATTTTGAAGATAGCTTTTAGAACCAGATATGGACATTTTGAGTTTTTGGTGATGTCTTTTGGATTGAACAATGCCCCAGTAGTGTTTATGGACTTGAATAATAGCATATCCAGGCCTTCTCTGGACATGTTTGTGATTGTATTTATTGATGATATTTTGGTGTATTCACGTTTAAAAGTTAAGCAAACAAATCATTTGTAAGTAGTCCTTCAGGTTCTTCGAGAGCGGGAACTTTACACAAAGTTCTCTAAGTGTGAGTTCTGGTTGAGTTATGTGGATTTATTAGGCCATATTGTATCAGATGCGGGCATTATGGTTGATACACAGAAGATTGAGGTTGTGAAGACTTGTCCTAGACCCACAACTCCATCACAAGTTTGTGGTTTCTTAGGGTTAGTTGGGTACTACAGAATGTTTGTAGAGGGGTTTTCTTCACTTCTAGCACCACTAACAAAGCTAACTCAGAAAGCAATTAAGTTTCAGCGGACTGAGGCCTGCTAGCATACTTTCGAGGAGCTGAATACAGGTTTACATCAGCACCATTCCTAGTCTTGATAGAGGGTTATGCAGTGTACTGCGATGCTTCAAATATTGGGTTAGAATGTGTTTTGATGCAACATGGTAAAGCGATTGCATACGTTTCAAGGCAGTTGAGGAAGCATGAGAAGAACTACCCAACTCACTATTTAGAGTTGGTTGCAGTTGTACATGCATTGTAGATTTGAAGACACTATCTATATGGAGTTCATGTTGACATTTTTACAAATCATAAGAGCCTTTAGTATATCTTTATACGGAAGGAATTGCATATGCGACAACATCAATAGCTTGAGTTACTGAAAGACTACGACATAGATATTTTATATCATCCAAGAAGGCAAATGTGGTAGTCGATGCCCTCAACAATGGGTAGTTTATCCTATTAGGTGTTGAGAGGCGTGAATCAGCCCGAGAACTTCATCAGTTAGCCAACTTGAGAATCATATTATTAGATGCAAGTGATAGTGGGGTCAAAATTCATCACCCATTTGTATCATCTTTATCATGGAAGTGAAGGCACAACAACACGAGGATCCCTACTTAGAGAAGCTCAGAGGCAAGCTCGACATAAGGAATCTTTAGCCTTTGATGTAGAAGGAGATGGAGTCCTCAGATATAGAGGTCGATTGTGTATTCCAAATATTGTACGGCTTCGACAGCAAATTATGGCAAAGGCACATCATTCCCGTTATTATATTCACCCAAGTTTGACGAAGATGTACCATGATATTAAAGAGATCTATTGGTGGCACGAGATGAAGAGGGACATTGGTGAGTTTGTGGCACCTGTCCTAACTGCCAACGGGTTAAGGTTAAGCACCAGAAGCCTGTTGAACTGGTCCAACAAATACCTATTCCTGTATGGAAGTGGGAGGAAATTAGTATGGATTTTATTACTGGTTTACCTCGATCGTGGCCTAAGTTTGACTCTATTTGGGTAATTGTTGATATGCTAATAAAATCAACCCACTTCTTATCGGTAAAGAGTACTTTCACAACTGAAGACTATGCATAGCTTTATATTCAAGAGATTGTTAGGTTGCACGGCATCTAGTAACAATTATCTCCGATAGAGGGGCATAATTTACCTCTAACTTTTGGAATTCTTTCCAGAAAAGACTACAAACACAAGTTAATCTCAGTACAACCTTTCATCCTCAAACAGATGGCCAAGCTGAGCGCACAATTTTAACGCTTGAAGACATGTTATGAGCGTGCATGATAGACTTCAAGGGAAGTTGGGATGACCACTTAACTCTTATTGAGTTTACATATAACAACAATTATCATTCGAACATCACGATGGCACCTTATGAGGCTTTGTACGGTCAGAAAAGCAGATCCCCTATTAGATGGTTTGAGGTAGGTGAGTGAGAGTTGGTTGGACCCAACCTGGTACAATAGACAATGGAGAAGGTTAAGCCCATTCGAGAATGGTTATTGACTACTCAAAACCACCAAAAGTCATACTCAAATGTGCGACAAAGAGATTTACAGTTTTGTGTCAATGACTAAATATGCTTAAAAGTCTTACCTATGAAGGGTGTTATGAAATTTTGCAAGAAGGGCAAGCTTAGCCCAAGATTCATAGGGCCATACGAGATCCTTCATAGGGTATGACGAGTGGCTTATGACTTAGAGTTGCCTTCGAGTCTAGAATCTATTCATAAGATACCCTTCTCGGGTTATCCAATTGAGGATATGCAGATCACAAAGGAGTTGTCCTATAAGGAAACTCCAGTTGCAATATTAGATCGACAGGTCCTAAGGTTGAGGACAGAAGGTGTGGCTTTTGTTAAAGTATTGTGGAGAAACAAGAATAGGGAGAAGGTGACCAAGTAAGATGAGGATGGCATAAGATCCAAATATCCTCAGTTGTTTTAGATCCCAGGGTGGTGACAATATCAGTTTAGATTAGTACAGTGAAGTACGATACCTATTTGGTCTTTTTATTGTTTCTTATTATTGTTGTTGTTGTTGTATTTTTCTCGTACTATTATTGCGGAGCTATGGTGCTTACCTATTTGTATCGTCCTGTGGGGCTCTTAGGTTGGAATCCTCTGCGTTTTAGGTTCTTGGATATTCACGGTTATAGAGGATACTTTGCCAAACTTTCGGCAACTACTAAGGACTAACTGTGTGACTTAGATTTTTAATTCGAGGACGAATGTTTCTAAGGGGGGAGGACGTAACACTCCGACTTACCAAAACTCTAACTTAACTCATATCTTCGAGGCAAGACAAAGAGTGATTTATAAATTAATAATGATGTGGTATTTCATATTTTATGTTCTCATGGGTCGTATCTTAATTTTTGAAGTTAAGCGAATTTAGTAATAAAAGTTAGTGAAAGTTATCGCAAGTTCCCTTTTAAGGATTTCTTTGAAATTTAGTTTGAATGTCGTGGAGGTTTTCTCCCAATCTAAAATATGTTAGAGGGCCCACAACCTATCAAATCAAAGGTTTATGAGTCTAATTTCCAATGCAACAAACGTTTGTTCATACGACAACAGAACAAAGAGATTCACTTTTTTGTACCGATTGTGCAGAAGAGGCATTTAGTGGGTCCCCTAGCTCGGTGAAACTTTATCAAATAGCATTTTCTTCAATTTTTCTCATTCCAGCTCGTAAGAAACCCACAAAAATTAGAGAAATACTCCTCAAATCATCCTTTTATGTTCATGATATCTTCATGGCTCTTAAAAAAAAATTCCCTGTGTCGCGGGCTCATCATTTTGGTATATTTTTCATTGTGAATTGTGCGTTGTAGCTCCGTGAAGGTTGTGGAAGTAGGGGTTTTCTATGGCTTAAGTTTGTTCAGGTGTTTTGGGCGTGTATATAGAAAGGTAAGTACCATCTTTTATCGATTTATAGATACCTTAGGCCTTGGATAGTAATTTACGATAGGAATCCTTATCGATTGTCGAATTGTCGTAGTAATTCTTGTACTTAATTATTGATTGAGATTACACTCCTTTTTTAGTGTTGTAGGGGCAGAGGTTTTATTCATCATAAACTATAAAGAAAAATGTATGTTAAGGTTATTCATTTCATTCAACGTGTTCCCTTAAAGCTTAGGAGAGATATAATAAGGTTATTTTCGTTGGTGAACTCGTAGACATAATTGTGAGTGGTTGTCTAATTGAGTTGTTATAATCCTTCACTACTGGGACTCGTAATCTGCTAATAATGGCCCTATGTTGGGAACGACTTATATACTACTCATACAGATTGATTATAGCTAAATTGCTCGCATTTAGCCTATTGAATTGTTTGTTATTGCCCTTGGGGATATGGTGGTTAGTTGTAGAGTTATGTCTTGCCTACGGGGATATATCAATGTCAAAGAGGGTTATGTCTTGACTACGGGACTATATTGATGTCAAGGAGGGTTATGTGTTGCCTACGGGGTAATATTGATGCCAAAGAGGACTATGTGTGCCTTCATGTCTATATTAATGCCTAGGAGGGATGTGAAATACCTACAGGGCTATGTTATTGCCTAAGAGGGATATGCGGTGCCTACGGGGCTATTTCATTGACTGAGGGGGCTATGTGACTTCCTACAAAGTCAAGGGGCTACCGATAGGGGTATATAGATTGATTTGGCACCTTCTAGGCTTATGTGGGACTAGGTAGGTGGTTTTGTTTGTTGTTTGTACCTGCCGAGCTTATGAGGACTTGGTTAGGTTGTTGTTTGATTATTTTTGTATGTTTAGATTCAGTATTAGTTTAGTATGCTTATCTTATTTTTTATTTCCTTACCTAATTACTTTTTGTATATTATGATACTTGCTTATTTAGTCTATTGCCTTTGCTACTCAGTATATCATTACATATTGATGTTCATTGCTTGGGGGTGCTACATTCATGCATGTAGGACCCGAATGACAACTAGATAGACCTCCCCAGCAACACGGTTGAGTTCCAGTAGGTTAGCTAGCCCCTTTCCTCCGGAGCTGCCAAAGTTTAAAGGTTTGTTGGACTTTGTTGTATATAGTTTTGTGGGTAGGTCGAGGCTCTGTCCCGACAAAAATTTACTACTCTTAGAAACTTGTAGACTAGTGTTTTGGGTTGTATAACCAGGTTATTGTCCATGTTGACCTTATTTGTTTGTCGGTCGAAGTTTGGTGATGGTTTGGTTTATTGTTTTCATCTACATAGCATTTCTTAGCTTATGTATAGAGATCATGACGGCCCATATATCGTTTACATTTTCCTAGATATCATGGTGGCCTCGACAATCCAAACAGGATTTATGTGCTAGTTGGCTATTTTTTTATATGAACTGTGGGAGTAGTTATAACCTTTATAGAGTTGTTGACAGGGGCCTTGCCGGCAAGAGCTTATTTTTAGGCCGAGATATACTCATTTGTTTTCTTAACTATGTGTGGCTTCTATGTGCTATTAGCGAATGGTTTAGCAGGGTTGGCTCAGGCCCAAGTTTTGGCATTGGGTGCCAGTTGTGCCCCTTGAGTTTGGGGTGTGACACCAATAACATATAAAACTGAACTGAACCGATCGATACACACCCTTATATTTACCTCTATCAATTACTTTTAAAATCTTATTTTTATCATGTGTACTTTTAAAAAATTATACTATTAATTTATTTATTTTAAAGAAGAATTAAAAGTTTTTTCAACTACAAAACTAATCGAGTCAATTACCGTAAAATAATAGGAAAAAAGTCATGCGAGCAAAATAACATAGAGGCCTTAAGAATCAGGAACTAATATGGCATCAAATCTATCTTTTGACATGCTTTACTCCGCCAAACCATTAGTATCAAGAGGACCTCAAAAAATATTAAGAGTTGCGAATTTTTTTGGGTGGTTTGTTTGACAAAGACGGTCACTTATTTATTGATATATAATTTATATTAATATATATAAAAGAAATTAAATATTCAATAAGTAATAATTTACGTATTATATTTTTTATATAATTAAACTCTATATAAAAAAAAATATTTGCATAACTAATACTCCACTTCATCTGTTCATATTTAGTTGTTACTTATTTCTAAAATAGATATTCATTTTTATTTGTCACTTTTGAAATATAAAAAAAAATAACTATTTTTTTCATGTTGTCTCCTTAGCCTAAAATACTATTTTTTGCAGCACTTTTCAAGAACCAATACTAAATATTAATTAGCAGAAATAATGTAATCAGATACATATATGACCAGAAAATTTGGCCAGAATTTGGCCAGAAAATTAAAAAGTTTATAATTTCTTTTTTATTTTAAAATAAACTAATCTTTTTTCCATTTTTTAGTTAAAATGTATCAAAGTTAAAAGGGTAAAAATGTTCAAAAAAGTAAAATAACATAGGTAAAATACCATTCTGGCGAAATTCTCTGGCCAAAAGGATTTTTTGTTTAGAAGCCCCACATCGGTAGAGGGATGGGAAACTGGTCTCCTTATATGGACTTGGACAAACCTCCCCTCATAAGCTAGCTTTTGGGGTTAAGTTAGGTCCAGGTGTCATATCTTAACATAGTATCAGAGTCAGACCTATCTCAATTTGTTGTTCACCGATGATGGGCCCCCATAAGTGTTCACGCTCCAGTTGAGGTCTGGGCGTGCGGGGGACTGTTAAGATGTCCCACATCGGTAGAGGGATGGGAATTTGGTCTCATTATATGGACTTGGACAAACCTCCCCTCATGAGCTAGCTTTTGAGGTTGAGTTAGGTCAGGTGTCATATCCTTACATGGTATCAGAGTCAGACTTATCCCAAGTTGTTGTTCACCGATGTTGGGCCCTCATTTACAAGTGTTCATGCTCCAGTTGAGGTTTGGGCGTGCGGGGGAGTATTAAGAAGTCTCACATCGGTAGAAGGAAGGGAAATTAATCTCTTTATATGAACTTGGACAAACCTTTCCTCATTAACTAACTTTTGGGGTTGAGTTAGGCTCAAGTGTCATATCTTAACATTTTTCCTATCAATAATTATTTTTTGAATATACCAAATCAAACAATAACAAATAAAAATGTTAGGGATATACTCCCTCCGTCCCTTTTTAGTTGTCCACTTTAGAAATGACACACAGATTAAGGCAACAATGATTAGCACAGTGAAGTTACAATTTTACCCTTATGACAACTTTTCACTTCAAAATTACAACCACTAATTTGAATTAAAGTGAAATAAATTGGAGGGAAACAACATACACTTTTACAATTTTCAAGAAGTGTAAATAAGAGTATAATAGGAAAAAATTTGTTGTCCTTTCTTGATTTGTCAAAATGGACAACTAAATAGGGACAACTAAAAAAGGAAATATGGACAAGTAAATAGGGACGGAGGGAGTAGTATTTACATAACTCTTATTTGTATTATATCCGTGGTAAATGTACGGATAGTGGTAGTCCTTAAAAGCTAGCTGGCTATTGTTATTTGTATTTTGTCTTTAGTGAATTAAATGATCTTGTAAAAAAGCTGAAAAAGGTGATTTGATGAATCACTAAATGAAGAATAGAGTATGTTACAGGCACATCTATTTATTTCCCTCTACTACTTCTTTTCATTTATAGCTTTCTCTTTATCTTTCTAGGATTACTAGCCTACCCACCAACACTCGTACAAAACTTACCCTCTGCACCAATAATACTTCTTCCCTCCCATTCCCATTTTAGCTGACTTTTTTTTTAAATTTGTTTTAAAAAATGTGTTATCTTTATTATAATTATAAATAATTTATTTTTACAATTTTCAACAATAGAAATATCAAAAAAGTTATTTTAGATCATTTATTTTTTTAAAATAAATAAATATGATGTTAAATCAAATGGTATAACATCATATAAAATGAAGAAGAGAGTAATTTCTTCCATTAATACGTTTAAAAAGTGATACACTTATCGAAATTTATAATCACATAGATATCATATACTTTAGACGATAAAATTTAATTAATGTCTATTTCTTTTTTATTTAAAATTTCATGTAAATACAAATTAAACATGAGTAATAAACATACTAGTTATTCAAATTAAACATGGGTAATAAATAAATATTTCACTACCTAAGTCCTATTTAATGCGAAGTTTTCAAATGAAGAATGATCAAATCCAAACAATAATTGGTATAGTGAGTTTATCATTTTATCCCTATTAATTATGATGAAATGGATGAATAAAAAACTTAAGATTTTCAAGAAGTTCTACATTTTTCAACGTAATAAATTGAGGGTATAATAAGAAAAAATTATTGTCATTTCTTTGTCAAAATGAACAAGTAATTAAAAAAAAAAAGTGAACGAATAATTAGGAACAGAGAAAGTATGAAGCGTTACAATATTTTTCTGTTATGATCATTCGTCCTTGAATGATCAACGTGGGTTTTTCCAAACTCATAAGTGGCTGGATAAAACATTATTTAAAGTCTCTCAAGGCATTAAATAAATTACGATTTCGTGTCCCCATCAGGATATTATTATTGTAAGGGAACCTAAAGATTAATGTAGGAAAGTAATCACATGCACTAATAACATGAGACATTTATTTATAGGTAAAGAATTTCTAATGATTTATCTTCCCAACACCAAGGACTCTATTTTTGGCTTTCTCCCCCAACATAAGGTAAAGACCATTATTATTTATAGGCTGTTATGAATGGAAAGAAGGTAGGGTAAAAATATGTAATATTTCATTTAATTATTTTGACAAATTAACTTTATGTGTAAAATGACTATTTTTACACATAAAATTGTCATGTTGTTATGTGTTTCAAAATTAGTTAGTATGGTCATCAATGCGATCAGGTGAGATTTTAATAGATTTGAGCCTTATGAGTTGAGTTATATTAAAATGATTGATTTTGGTCAACATTTCATCATTCGAGCGTCAGATGAGAATTCTATTAGTTTCATTGAGTCTGGAAATTCGAGTTTGGTTTAGTAGGATGGTCGGTTAGAGTCTCGAGACCTTAGGTTATAATTTGGATATTTAGGTAAAAAGTTAAAATTTTGGCCTAAATGGATTTCGAGGGATATTACGGTCATAAAAATCCTTTTTATTGAAATCCAACGATGTCATTGGTTCCAAAATATGCTCTATGATGAATTTACACTATTGGTTCGTGTTTATAGGGTTTCGGATGAGTATTGAGGGTCAAAAAGATTTATTAAAGGTTGTTGGTACACACTTTTAGCGACGAAAATGAGTTTTAGCAACAAATCGATGAGTTAAATATCTATTCAAACCCATTTCAAATTTTTGACATTTTGAGAGCTAGAAAGATCCGTTTGAGGTGATTTTTTATGTGTTTTTCTTTCATAATCATTGGGTATGTATTTCTAACCCTATCTTACTCTTTTCCCAAGAATCTCTTTCATATTTCATGGTTTCTACCCACAAAGTGTAGATTTTAAACCCCCAAAGTAGAAATAAAAAATTGTTGATATGAAGATCGATTTGGAATGAGTTTTCATTGATTTTCGGGATTTAGGGTCCTTGTATTGACGGTAAACTGATTTTGAAGAAGTACATTGATACTTGTACTTTTTTGTAATTTGAAGCATTTTTTTTTAAAAAATTTAGTTAAACACAATTTGCTTATCAAAAATACTTTTCAAATGAAATAAAACTTTTTTAAAAGCACTTTTCTTAAAAACTATTTTCAAGTGGTTCTAAAAATAAGCAGATTTTCACATAATTTTGTGTTTAGTTAATTCATTTGAAAAATGCTTGTGAAAAGCAAACTGTGTTTAGGTAATCGTACTTTTGAGAGTCATATTACAAAAAAATGATACGTATCAATGCACTTTTAGTATTAAGATTATTCATATAGAGAGATTATTTTACATATCTATTATAAAAAATTAATTTAATTTTTATTTTTATTAAATTAAAATGTACATATTCAAATTATCAATCATAATTATAAATAGATGAATAAAAAAATAAATTAAATATTGATATAATATTAAGATGATGATTTAAATATAATTAAAAAATATCAAGCAAATTAAATTTAAAATTATTTCACAAATTAAATCCACCACAAAATAAATAAATATAACAGATATATTAATAATTATGTACATATGGTATTTTTGTGTTTCCATTTAAGTGTTTCTTTTTTTCTTTTTTTTTGGTTGGAAATGCTACGGAAAATATCTCATTATGAACACTTGTACGGAGCTCACCAAAGTTTGAGGCGTGTCGGACACTGTCCATAAAGTTATTTCATCCGATATAAATATATTTTGAGGATTCAACAAGCTTTGCTAATATAAAACTATGAGTTAGAATGTAACAAAAATTAAAAAGAAAACCTAGCCTAACAAAGTATAGACCGGAGAACTCTGTTCTAACAAAAGGAATACATATTTCCTCCTATCCACAACGACAAGAACATTATCTATTAAAAATGGGTAATGCCTCTAAGAATGTTGACCTCATTATTGGAATGGATTAATAGGAATATCAATAAAGACGAAGAGTTTAATGTATTTAGGATATTAAAGACCATAGTCAATTGACACTTTTATGGACATTCAATAGCTATTTAGGAATGGAAATTAAGATTGTCAACACAATTCTTTCACAAAAGGAAAGTCACTACAACTATTCAATTGTAGAATCAATTATCTATTGCTCCCTCTATCCCTAATTACTTGGTCATTTTTTTCTTTTTTTAGTTGTTCTTAATTACTTGTCCATTTTGACAAATCAAGAAAGAACGATTTTTTTATCTATTATACCCTCAATTAATTACTTTGAAAAGAGGTAGAACTTCTTGAAAATCTTAAGTTTTTAATTCATCCACTTCATAATTAATATGGGTAAAATGGTAAAGTCACTATGTCAATTATTGTTTTCTTAATAAGTGTGTCAATTCAAAAGTGAACAAGTAATTAGGGACAAAGGGAGTATTTCCTTAGTTCTTTTTTATATGTCGTCCTTACTATAAATAGTTAGTTCATAATATTTATCATTTCATAAAATCAATACATAAATTACAATATTCATCCCATTTTATCTTTGTAAGTTATTAACCTTGAAAATATACATTTGACCAATATAGAAAAATTAAGTGAATAATTCAAACACTTAAATGAGAAGGGAAAAAATAAGACTGTACGATAGTGGGCAGACAAATTCATTACTTAAGATTTTATTCCCTATACTCACCTTTACACCTTTACTTGTCTTGTTTCTCTTCTTTAAGAGTCGGTTTTACTTATCTTAGGAGCAAAATTGAATTAGAATCATTTAAAATTTTAAAATTATAATTTTAAATGTTTAAAAACTGTATAAAAATACTATAAGTTATATTCTTCCCATATAAGTATGATGATAAATATATTCTTCTTTTTTTTTCGAACAGTCTCAACGAAAATATATTTATAGTCTATATCAGTTGACTCTTAAAATTCAAAACGTGACAAAATAATGGAGTAAGTAATAAGGGGTCGTTTGGTAGTTAGTTAAGGCTCAACCTAAGAATGAATAACTTGATTATTCATTTATTAATTTTATATATTATTTGGTTTGTTAATAGAATAAAAATTATTCATGTATTTATTTTATACAATGTTTATTGATAAGTTTCAAATGTTGTATAAAAGGTAGTCATATAATAATTTTATATTCTCTATGACCCTATTTACTTGTCTACTTTTTATTTGACAAGCCTGTAGACATTGAAATTTTGTGGGACTCTACAATATGTGTTCAATTCGAATTGGGACTCTAGAAGGCATGTTCAATTTCAATTAGAATTCTTGGAGGTTACTCAACCCTAAACCCTAGTTAATATCTATATAAAGTGTACTAAATTTCCTTAAAAGGCATCTCAAAAATTCCATTAAGAGATCAAGATCTCGATATATTCCACAAAAGTCATGAAATATTCATGCATTTTCTGTCACTTTAAAATATGCTACAAACAACACTTATTAAAGAAATAATAATTGATATAGTGAGTTAACCATTTTATCCCGATTAATTGATAGAATGCCAAAATTAATTTACTCATTAAAGATTTTCTAACTTTTAAAAAAATATTAACTCTCTAAATAAATTGAGGATATAATAGGTAATAAAATATTGTCTTTTCTTGATTCGTTAAAAATGACAAGTAAAAAGGGATAACAAAAAAGTTAAAATTGAACAAGTAAAAAGGGACATAAAAGTATAATGTTTGATTGTGTCTTAATAATTCTACATAATTAATAATTATTGCAGTTAATAGAAAATTTAAATATAATTTTATACGAGTTGAAGATAGAATACGTTATGTAGTTATTAATTATAAATGATTTAAAATAATAAAATTAGATATTTAGCTCTATTAATTAACATTCAAAATCTTTTTTTAACTGTAAAAAACTATAGTATTTATTTATTTTAAAGAAGAGTTTGAAAGCGTTTTCAGCTACTAAACTAATCAAGTGGTGTAAAATATTTGGTGATGCGAGCATAATGTGTTATTGTATTGTGTATGTTGGTGTATTGTATTTAATGCCCTTGTAGAAAAGCTGTAAAAGGTAATTTGATGAATCATAGTCTAATATTTTAGAGAAAAGACATAAATTCCTCCTTAAACTTATACCGAAAAGTTAGTTACACATTTAAATTATTGTAGTGATCTATTATACACCTAATTTTATTCAAAGTGATATTAATATCCCCTTAAAAGGTGACATGGCAGAGAAAAATGTCTTCACTTTCCTTAAGGTACCTGAGAAGAAGAAAATATAGGTTAAAATGATAAGTTTGAACACGTGACACTATTTTATTGATCATTATACAATTAAGTATTATAAATTCCAATATATTAATTATGTCAAAAAAAAATTTCTTTTTTTTCTTTTTATTGGTGGCCCCAATTTCTTTAAAGTTTTTACATTATCTTTTTTTGAGTTCTTCTTCAACAATTCATTGTCATTTGTCGACATTGATGATTTCTTCTATTTATCCTCATGGAAGCATATCCAATACCTATCCTTAAAAAGAAATTCTAAAAAGAACAATTGTTATCTCAAGTTGTGACGTTAAAAGGATCAAACAAACATAGAATTAAAACAAAAATTAAAAAAGATCTACAGTCATGTCCTCACTTTCGTTGAGTCAATACTCATAGCTCGTGCTCTCTATTTGTTGAGTTTTCCATGGGACTCCAAAACAACTCTTAAAATTTTCACCCAAAAGGGAGCAACAAAACAAAACAAAATTTACGCCAAAGTTTGCAATTTTTCTACTTGAACTCACCAGAAAAGATCACCGGAAAAAATCATGACAAAGATAATGACTTATATTGAAAATCATATCACATCTATACATAAGATTCATGATTCTATTGCTTAAATTTATCAAAGAAATCTATTTCTATCTTTGTCTTTTTTTAGAGATCTAAAGTTCACAGGCAACAATGGTGTTGTCCCGCAACTTATCGCCGTCGCCAACATCTCTATACTTCATAATCGTCTTATTGGCTCTCTTTCTCTTTTCAAATTTCTCATTTTCATTCAATTTATGAATATAAAAGGAGGAAGAAATTAATTTTAAAAAGAGAAAAATGTATGAGAGAGGAGGAAGATTGCCAGGTTTCTACTTTTTGTAGAACTCTAAAAACAATTAAAGAAAAAAAGATTTTAAAAAATTAAAATAATATTATTTACGTGTCAAAACGAGTGTATAACACATTTTTGCGCAAAAACTGAGAATGTCTTCGAAAGGGGGTATGAATATCACTTTAAACAAGATTAGGTGGGTAATAGGTCACAATGATAGTTTAAACGTGTAACTGACTTTTTGTGACAAGTTAAGAGTGAAATTTATCCCTTTTCCCTAATATTTTATTTCCCTCTTCTCTTTCTTTGCATTTTTAGCCATCTCTATCTTTCTAGATTCAAAACTTACCCTCTACAATAATACTTCTTTCCTCCCATTTTACATCACATTTTTTAATGTCCTTAAAAGAAAGTGTTATTTTATTATAATTCAAAATTATTCTTTTTACCTTTAATAATTTTCAGCCACAAATTATTTTAAACAAGAGATGCATAGAAAAATAGTTAAGGAAAAAATAAAATTGGATCAATAACGAAATTGAAATGAAACTTGGGCCCGAAGAAATCTAGTTATAAATATCCCCACAAAACCCTATAAGTCACCAAACTTTCTCTGCTTGTTAGGGTTTTCAGAAAATCATCCTCTCCTAGTTAGGGTTTTCAGAAAAACTTGCTCTCAGATGTCTTCCACCGGAGACGTTGCCTATACTTATGCTTGCTTGATCCTTCACACTGATGGCATTCCTGTTACTGTAACGCAATCGAGATTTAATTTTGATTATTTTAGTAGATCCAGTCTTTTTACTTTTGTACTTATGTGTTTTTTTTTCCTCCATTTAGGCTGAGAAAATAACTACATTGGTGAAAGCAACCAATGTGAAGGTGGAATCATACTGCCCCATCCTTTTTGCAAAGCATTGTGAGAAGAAAAATGTGGAGGAGCTTATCATGAACGTTGGGTCGGGTGGATCCATTGTTTCTACTGGCGTTGTTGCCGTTGCTGCTCCTGCTACTGGTGAAGATGTTGCGACAGCACCTGCTGCTGGCGAGAAAAAGGTATGTTTCTCTCTTAAATACGATTTGATTTGGTTGTTGTATAATAACTCCATCTGTTTCCCCTTGTATTATTGTTAAATTTCTGATTGTTATTTTTTTGTGAATTTTAATTTCAGGAAGAGGCAAAGGAAGAGAGTGATGAAGGGGCCATGTTTAGCTTGTTTGATTAGAGTTCCTTTCAGTGTTTTGTCCTTTTAATTTGTCTACAACTAAGAATTTTGATACATATTGTTCTAATTGTATCAATCGGCCTATCTAGTATTTTCTTGTAATTTCTATTTCAATGGTAATCAAATTGTTGAACAAGAGTCCAGCCTGCTAAAATCAACTGCCAAAACTATGTTATATTGTGACTATCAATATCAATATCAACATCTCACTAGTTTATGTTTAATACTTTCATTTAAATATTGTTCTAATACATTACGACTCACATGGACATGACATTGCTACTACTCCTAGTATTAGTATTACCATCTAATCGTTGCTCGTTCTTCTTACTTCAATTCACAATCAACAACATGATTTGAATCTATCATTTATTTAATTTGATATGTAGTTTCTTCCTGCATCAAATTACAATCAACAACATGATTTTGATCTATCTTTTATATCAAATGAAAATTTCATAGACCTCCTCTCGTTGTTACAAAAAGCTTCCTTATTTTGATTTTTTTTACAATACTTTTAATCTATTTATTTATAATGTAAATAATTATGTTTTGACTAATTTATCTTTTCTATTAAACTTTTATGAATATCCTTTTAATAAAACATAATTTCTCCAGTTGAAAAATCATGTTCTTCTAAGAACCATACTAATAAAAGAAAGGCAAGAAAATCCATTAGATATTTATGCACTAAAGAGTGAAATTAAAAATGCCTTACTTGAATTCATCTGCTGCTTATGTACAATTTTCATAAAGCAAAGAGATGCGCACACACCCCAATAAAACAATTGCCATTTACGGCTTCGCGGAAGATAAAATGCATAAAGCATCATCCCAAATTGGATGATTGCTCTTCTAAAACAAGGGAAATGCTAGTGGACAATGGAAGAAAAATTGAACGGGCTATATATTATTTTTTGAATCAAATGATGATTAGAAAGGTGTTGGGGGACGATGGAAGGAAAGAAAATTATTTTTTTTTTGTACTTCTGAAGAATCTTTAAAGAAGATATTGATAAAGTTAGTTATTTAGAAGAATTTATCATGAAAAGGGTAAATTAGTCAAAATATAGTTATTTACATTAAAAATAAATAGATTAAAAGAGTTGTTACAAAAATATCAAAATAAGAGATGTTTCTGTAATATTTTAAACCACGAGGGAGGTTAATGTGATAGAGCGAAACTTGAGGGGAGGTCTATAAAATTATCCCTTTATTCAATTTGATATGTAATTTCTTTTTACGTTTCCACTAATACATAGTCAATAATGAACCTAGATGCCTTCTTTAGGTCTAATTCCTATAATTTTGATTCAAGCAAATCTTACTTGTTCATAACCAACTAATCTAGCTCCTGAAATATATAACATGATCCTTTCTTTAACTAGTCATCTTGGTTGGATCCCTCAAGTCAAGGAGCACTCTTTTGTTTGCTAATTTAAGTTCAATATCATTTTTCGCAACAAATACGAGCTTTGTTTTCTTTGCTAATTTTAGTTCAATATCACTGTTAGTAACAAATAGGAGCTCTCTTTTCTTTGCTATAGTTGATGCTGTAGCTTTCTCCAATGCTTGAAGACTTTCTCAAAAAATTATGTAATCCTTTTTTTTTTTTATAGTTGTAGGTGAGAGACTGTCCAAATGTGGATGAACTCTTTTGCCTTTTTGTGATTGTTTCATGTAAGTCATCAAATATGTTATGTGATAAAGTTGGTTTTTGATTGGTTGATGAACTTTGACCATGATTGCTATATCATTTGAACACATGACATCCTCTTGTTTGTCTTGAACTTGACTAGGATGCCAAGTCACCTTAACACGTGGCATGAGCTTAGGCCTCGAGATGAAATGGACCTTGAACTTAAAATTATTAAAATTGATTTATTCATTTGTGAAACTCAAATTAATTATTCAATCCAATTGAACACGAATTTAATCCAAATTTTGTGTGAATTGAATCCAACAATATTTATATGTCTATAGATATTTCTTACTTTAAGATTTGTCAAGTGTAGATTTATTGAAATGAGACAAGACTTGATGTACCCGAAATCAAAGAGCCAACACATTTCTTTATCCTTTTTCTTTATGTGTGTTCACACTTATTAGCTTGTACATCATTTTGATTCCAAGATATCTATGATCACTTCCTTTGCAAAGAATTTCATTTTTAATTGTAGAACAATTATAATTTGTGGTGTATTCCACGTAGGACGATGGGATTAATTTTATTTCACTTGCAAATTGACATTTAAACAAAAAAAATGAATCCTTCTCGATAAGTATTGACAAATTCCAAACTTAACAAACTTCATGTAATTATTTTTCGTAATTTAGCAATTCCAACACTAAAATTGATGTCTTCTCTAAAGTCCAGAAAGTGTGGTGGAGTTTTGTCCACCAAATTCATCTCATCTGTGATTTTACAACAACAATTATTTTTTATTTGGACACAACTTTCTCACATCTTGTATTAGTTTTGGAGTTCTTTTGATAGCCCTAAGGTCGTTTGTGTCACGGCCCGATTCCTCGAGTAATGATGACAACTACTATACCACAAGTAGGTAAGGAAATTCGTAACCCAGAATGGCAAGTAATGAGTAAAAGGGTAGAACTAGACAGAACTAACACTAAACAATAAAATGAGACAAAAATGGAAGCAAGCCCAAAAATCTATAAACAATAGAATCCCTCCCACAACCTGGCAGTCACGAGTATAAAGTTGTCTAATATCAAAATACAAGTCCCAAAAGTGGACCACAAAAATTCGTCTCAAAGGCAAAATACTAGCTAAACATATATACGAAAGAGACAGGCTGAGACGCCAAGTGCTCACCCTTGTCTTCGATCCCCAAAAGTTGCAAAAGATGGCACAAGCGATCACCACTGCTAGCTGGTACTAGGACCTACATCACAAAAAAGATGCAGAGTATAACATGAGTATCGAAACAATGGTATTCAATAGGTATCATAGGCCGATTGAGCAAGAAAAGTAAAAGCAATATGAAAATATAGAATCTAGACAAAAACAGATGTCAGAGAGGATATGAAAGGAAACACACAAGCATACCGAAAGTACATCTAAGTACAACTAAACTTAACCTAGCTGGACCCCATAAGCTCAAAAGATAAACTCATGTGCAAGTTTAAATAAAATCGGAATGGAATCCCATAAGCCTGATAGGTACACATAATAGCTAAGACTACAAGAATGAAGTGCCTCGAATCAAGATCCAATATGTATACTCCGGGCCTTGAACCCTAAGTGATGGCCTCTAACCAGAGGTAACAACCTCGAACCATAATCATCAGCCTCAGACTGGAAGTAACGGCCTCGAATCGTAATCATCAGCCTTAAACTGGAAGTTACGACCTTGAACAGTAATCATCGACCTCAAACAAAAAATAATGGCCTTAAAATGTAAACATGAAATAACGACCTCGAAACATAAATATCGGCCTCAAACAAAAAATAACGAGCTCAAACCATAAACATCAGCCTCGAACTAGAATAATCGTAGTGTCTAGTCAATTCCTATCCCAGCTAGCAAGAGTGACAAGGGACGTGTCGACTTCGAAGAGGATCTCAATATTAGAACTAAGTCACCGTGGAACAACGTTCACCCACAAGCATAAACAGAAGGCTCCAAGCCTAGGACAATCCAATCACAAGTCGCCGCGGAAGCATAAACCTCTGGTAATGCATCTGAGCCGTAGAGATAGGGGTAGAAGACATAAAGTCTATAAAGGTGTGAAATCACCTAAACTAAGGCTCACAATATTAGAATCAAGTCTGCTATTCCAGTCTACAAGGATCTACTCCATCTAAAACGACGCCGGAGATGAAACAAGACTACAAGACTCACGAGTCTAAGGCAACACTAGTCTATCCAAGACTAAGGCCGGATATGGACAACACAACAAGTAACAACACAATTAATATGGAACAACACTCATAAACCCAAACTAGCATGGTACTAAGCTTGAAATAAATGTCGATCAATCCTAAAACATGGTATCAAAGAAGAGAAATAAGAACTACTAGGTACCCATCCCCAATTCGCTATAATTATCATGCATTCACGCATTCAAGCTCAATCTAATTAGGAATGAAGTCATAGCCTACCTGTAGGCCTACCGCATGCTCTCCAAATCACAAGGCTGAAGATTTTCCTTTTTGAATAACCTTCGAACACTGCCCCGCTATTAAAAATAGGATCACAACGTTAGTATGGTCATTTAGACACAAAACAAACATAAGATAGAAATGGACTAATTTCGGAATCAAATAGAAATTGTGGATCAACACCAAAAATTTTGAAATTGACTCCGTCGAGAGGTCCTAAACCATGCCCCGAGCTTGTGTTCCAAAATTGAACACAATTCGGGGTCCGAAACAACAAACAATAACAACATGCAAGAACTCCATAATTTAACTCAACTACAGAACAAGAACAACAACTTAAAACAAAAATTCACCTTGAAGGGAGGTTCACTAACACTTCCCGGTCACTCCCCAATGTAGCCTCAATAATTCTGGACGTATGCGACTTAGAATCACCCAAATCCAAACTAAAACGAGAGAGAAATCACCAATTGAACTTTAAAATTAATGTTGCCATCGCGACTGGACTTTAATTAAGACCAGGCCGCTCTCTTCTTTGTAAACATGAAGGATCCTCCGCGAATGCATGCCTCGCAAATCCAACAAGGTCCCCATGATCGTGGCAAAAAAAAAACTAGGGTCCCGCAATCGCGGCAGGGACCCGTGAATGCGACCCCCACGAATGTAACCTCCTCGAATACCTCCCTGTGAAGTGGACAAGAACTAGCGATTGCGGCCATCAGGTCGCCTGACCTCCACGAACGCGGCCAAGGGCCCGCGATTACAAAGGTCATTTCAGATCTGCACCAACTGATGCATATCAGCTAGTTTTGGCAAGTTTGAAATCTCTGAATGGGGCGTTTAGAATTCTTTCAGAATCCCGTGCACACAAATGAGATATGAAGCCCTACCAACTTCGAAATTCTGGACTAAATGAATCAGTCAAAATTCCCATATAGGGTCATCTCTACGAAAATTAAGTCACATCCCCAAACTTCATTTTAATCCAAAATCCACAAGGGGGCACGAAATTTGCCCGAAAGCCTCGGGATCAAAACGAAGGGTCGTTCTAGACCAAACACAATATTCCAGAGCTAACCGTGCTGACAGAATTCTTATCCGAGCTCGTTTACTTAGAATGTTGACCAAATTCAAACTTAGGCCTTAACTTGAAAGTTAAAACACCTAATGGCAATACTCACACTAAAAGCCTCGAAAGTTGTGCCGATCATTAATAGCCTAAAATGACCCTTTCGAAGTTTATGAAATTATCAGAATTTGGATTAAGAGGTCATTTTCTTGAAACTTTGATCAAAACTGACCGTTCAAGGTTCAAGAACTCTAAAACTCCAAAACTCACATAAAAACCAAACAAACAGCTTGCTGATCAACTGTCAGTCCCAACAAGTCATAAATGACTTAGGGTCGCTATAGGAACACTCTAAATGATGAATAGGAGGCATAAATATAGAAATAACCTAGAGGTCTTCACAATATCCACTACTAAAAAAGACTTCCATCCATGAAAGTAAGAATCGAGAAGTACTTGAAGGATCAAAGAATCCAAAAAACTGCTTCTGCATATTATGTTCGGTCTTTTAGGTAGCCTCCTCAACAAGACGATGCCTCCAGTGAACATTAACTATAGGAATTGCTCTCGAACGCAACCACCACACATCTATGACTAGAATGGCAATGGGCTCCTCCACGAAGGTTAGATGGTCATCTAAATCTTCTGCATCATACCAAAGCACATGAGACTCATTAAGAACATATCGATGTAACATCGAAACATAGAAGACCGGGTGGATATATGAGAATATTAAAGGTAGAGCCAACTCATATGCAACTTCACCAACTATCTGGAAGATCGCAAAAGGCCTAATATACCTGGGGTTAAGCTTGGCCCACATCCCAAATCTCATCACGCCCTTCCTGGCGACACAAGGAAGAAGACTCTTTCACCAACTGAGTTATCCGCCTAAAATTAACATAACTCTTGTGCCTATACTGAGCTGTCTAAAGCATATTCTAAATCACCCTCACATGTGCCAAAGCCTCCCGAATAAAGTCTATACCACATGGTCTAGGCTTTGTGGACTCAAACAAACCAATCAGAGAGCGACAACGCAACCATGTAGGGCCTCGAACGGTGCAATCTGAATGCTAGAGCGATAGTTTTTCTTGAACGCAAACTCTACCAAAGGTAAGAACTGATCCCATTGACATACAAACTCAAAAACACATTCCTGCAATATATCCTCAACAACCTTAATGTACGCTTTGATTGACCATCAGTCTGTGGGTGGAAGGTTGTTCTAAGGTCAACAAGAGTGCCCAACTCCTCCTAAAGCTCCTCCAAAAGCTAGAAGTGAACTGAGCACTCCGATCTAATATAATACAGACTGGTACACCATGAAGACGAACACCTCTTGAATGTAAATGCGGTCCAACCTCTCGGTGCTGAATGAAGACAGAACATGGAGGAAGTGTGCTGACTTGGACAATCGATCAATGATGACCCAAATGTTGTGAACACATCTAGAAGTCTAAGGCAAACTCGTCTTTAAGTCCATGGTGAAGCAATCCCACTTCAACTTTGGAATGGGTAATCTTTGAAACTCACCACCAGGTCTCAAATGCTCGGCCTTCACGTGTTGGCAACTGGACAAATAGTCTGGGATATCTCTCCTCATGCCACTCCACCAGTAATGCTGCCTTATGTCACGATACATTTTTGCGGTGCCCGAATAGATAAAGTATCTAGAATCATGGGCCTCCTGAAGTATACCTTGATCAAACCCCCTACTCTCGAAACACAAATACGACATGTAAACCTCAAAACCCCATTTAAATTTACGATATCCTGACCAACATCACCCTCTAACACCCAATCTTGAAGTGTCACCAAGGCCTCATCCTCAAACTATTGGCTACAAATCTGATCAAGTAAAAAAGACTGAACTGCCACATAGTCTAAGACACGCCTAGAATCAGAAACATCCAACTGAATCATTTAATTGGCTTTTGACTGAATGTTTAAAGCTAAAGGTCGCTCAACAGTAGATATTAAGGCTAGAATACCCATAGGCGTCCGTTACCATATTCACATTGCCCGAATGATAGAGAATTGAGAGGTCATAGTCCTTCAGAATTTCAATCCAACGACGCTGCCTCGAATTAAGATCAATGTGGCTGATAATGCATTCAGGACTCATGTGATCACTGTAGATCTCACAACAAACTCCATACATGTAGCGCCTCCCAATCTTAAGCGCAAAAACCACCATCGCCAACTCTAAGTCATGAGTGGGGTAGTTGCACTCATGTAGCCTAAGCTCCTTCGACGCATAAGAAATAATCCGGCCCTGTTGCATCTAACACACAACCCAAACCAACGTCGTATGCGTCATAATACACCGTGAAACACTCACCCTTAATCGAAAGAGTCAATATAGGATCAGTAGTCAACAACTCTTTAAGCTTCCAAAAGCTCAACTCACACTCATCAGACCACTCAAAAGTAACATCAAGGTGACTCAAAGTGGGCCTAGCCCAATCCCAAATAGCCTCAATCTTCACCAGATCTACCATGATGCCATCCTTGGGCACAACATGCCCCAAGAATGCTATAGACTCAAGACAACTCCTGATTTGAGAACTTGGCATAAAGTAGTTGATCTCTCAAAGTCTAGAGCACACTCCTCAAATGTTGTTCATTATCACTCCTGCTTCGCGAGTATACCAGAATGTCATCTGTGAACAAAATTATGAACAAATCAAGATACGGCCTGAACACCCGCGTCATTAAGTCCATGAAGGAGCAGGGCCATTGGTCAAACCAAAAGACATCACCCGCCTCTACCCTCGTTGGATTTGCATAGAAATGGCCCTGTCCACCTCTACCTTGGCCATTAGTCCTACCACTTAGCCTGTCTATCCAGGGACCATCTCGAATACCCTGATGTCCACCACGACGGTCCAAACCCTGACCTCGACCCCTATCTGGAAGTGCTGCTTGTGGGGTGAAAGTAATTTGCCTATGCATGAGACAATCTTTGGACCAGTGGTCAAGCTCCCCTATAGTAAAAGCAATCCGGAGATGATCGACTCCCAGAAGAATAATCGCCACGTCCTGAAGCACAAGACTGGGACCCATGACTTTGGCTAGAGCCAACCTCACTCTGGCTATACCGGTCACGCCGACTTGACTAACCCTACTGAAACCGCTGCCTAGGCCTATCATAGGAGTCCCTCTTCCTGGAACAGGACTTGCTATAGCTACCCTCATATCTAGTCCTGTTGTTGTTGCCTCCTTGGGGCTTATGACGAAGATTCTCTATAGTGCGAGCCTAATCAACAACATCAAGAAAGGAACAGCCCACAGATACCATGGACTGGGCCTCAATCCTCAACTGATGTCTCAACCCACGGACAAATCATTGAACTCTCTCCTCTATAGTAGGTAAAATCATAGTGGCATGGTAGGAGAGCTCATAGAACCTAGCCTCATACTCTAATATAGTCATGGATCCCTGCTCCAACCTAAAGAATTGATCCCCAGAGGTGATCTATAACACTGTGGGTGATGAACCTTGACAAGAAGGCCTCAAAAAACTCGGTTCAAGTGACCGAAGGAGACTTAACTAGCCTAGTCTCAATAAAGGTATGCCACTACTGCCTGGTTGGCCCATCTAACTTGTTAGTAGTGAAGTCGGCTCCTCTCGACTCCGCCAAACTCAAAGTTTAAAGCCATTCACGGTAAGTATTCAAAAACTTGTCGGCATTCTCACACATAGCCCCAGAAAACCTCAGAGGTGATAGTCTAAGAAACACTCCGATAATCTTTTGCTCCTCTAGCAGTGTATCTATGGCCGCAATCACGGGATGGGCACCCCAAGAGGTACATGGGTCTAAGGTTCCTCTACTGCAGGCTGATCTTACTGACCTGGTGTTGGTGCTGGTGCTGGTGCTGGTGCTAGGGCCTGTTGTAGGCTTCCAAGCATAGTCAAGAGCAGAGCAATGGATACCTGAAGATTTGGAGCTATAGTTGGTCTCGGCCCCACCGGCTGATTTGAAGTCATGAGCTATTGGAGGGTCTGCTGCTGGCTCCAGATCCTGCTCTCTATCTGGGGTGGTATTTTATCCCTATCCGGTAGGGGAGGTCGGTCACTACCCTAAGCCAGCGCGTGACGCATATGAGCCATCCTGCAAGAAAAGTTACAACAAGTGAGATTTCAAGAAGCTAATAACCCACACACAGCACGAAATCTATACAAAAGAGGAAGATTTCTTAAGACACCCTGCTGCCTCCCAAATTAAGGATACGGACGTCTCCGCACCGATTCGTCAGACTCTACTAGGTATTAGATATATACAAGTGAGACCGGTGAAACCTAGGGCTTTGATACTAACTTGTCACGGCATAATCCTTCAAGTCATAATGGCACCTAATATACCCCACCAGTAGGTAAGCCAACCCGTTACCCAGAACGACAAGTAATGAGTATAAGGGGAGAACTAAATAGAACTAACACTAAACAATAAAATGAGACAAAAATGGAAGAAAGCCCAAAAATCTATAAGCAATAGAATTCCTCCCAGGACATGTAAGTCACGAGTACAAAATTGTCTTTTATGAAAATACAAGTCCAAAAAGTGGACCACAACAACCCGTCCCAAAGGCAAAAGACTAGCTAAACATATATACATAAGGAGGCATGCTGATACGGGGATGCCAAGTGCTCATCCTCATCTCTAATTCCCAAAAGCTGCAAAAGATGGCACAAATTATCACCGCTAGAAATACTAGGACCTACTCACGAAAAAGATGTAGAGTGTAGCATGAGTACCAAAACAAAGGTAATCGGTAGGAATCATAAGACGATTGGGAAAGAAAGGTAAAAGTAATATGAAAAAATAGAATCTTGACACAAACAAAGGTCAAAACGGATATGAAAGATTAGACACGAGCATCCCGAAAGTAAATCTAAGTAAAACTAAAATAAACCTAGTTGGACCCCATAAGCCTAGAAGGTACACTCGTGCACAAGTTTAAATAAAACCCAAATGGGCCCCCATAAGCCCAATAGGTACATAGAATAGCTAAGACTACAAGAGTGAAGTGCCTCGAATCCAAATCCAATATGTATAATCTTGGCCTTGTAACCCCAAGTGATGGCCTCTAACCAGAGGGAAACAATCTCGAACCGTAATTATCAGCCTCAGACCAGAAGTAACAGCCTCAAACTGTAATCATTAGCCTTAAACCAAAAATAACGACCTCAAACCGTAAATGTCGGTCTCGAATCAGAAATAATGACCTTGAATTATACACATCCACCTCGAACCAGAAATAATAATAGTAGCCAATCAACTCATATCCTAGCTAGCAAGAGTGATAAGGGGTGTGTCGACTCCGAAGAGGATCTCAATATCAAGACTAAGTCACCGTGGAATGACGTCCATCCACAAGCATCAATAGAAAGCTCAAAGCCCAGGATAATCCAATCTCAAGTCTCCATGGAAACACAAACCTCTGGTAATACATCAGAGCCACGGAGATAGAAAACGAAGATCGAAAGTCTATAAAGCTACAAATCGCCTAAACTAAGGCTCATACTGTCAGACTCAAGTATGCTATTCTAGTCTACAAGGATTTTGTCAGTTCGAAATGATGTTGGAGATGAAATAAGGCTACAAGACTCGTGAGTCTAAGGCAACACTAGTATATCCTAGACTAAGGATGAACATTCTCAACACAACAAGTAACAACACAACTAATACACAAGATCATGCAACATCACACATAAACCCAAACTAGCAAAGTACTAAGACCGAAACAAATGTCGATCAATCATAAAAGATGGTATCTAAGAAGAGAAATAAGTATAACTAGGTACCCACCCTCAGTTCGCTCTAATCAACATGCATTCACGCATTCAAGATCAATCTAACTAGGAAGAAAGCCATAACCTACCTGTAGGCCGACCACACGCGCTTCAAATCACAAGACCAGAGCTTTTCCTTTTTGAACGACATTTGAACACTGCCACACTATCAAAAATAGGATCATAATGTTAGCACCGTCGTTTAGACGTCAAAAATACATAAAATAGAAATGGACCAATTTTGGAATCAAATGGTAATTGTAGGACTCATACTGAAATTTCCAGAATTGACTCCATCAAGAGGTCCTAAACCATGCCAGAGCTTGTGTTCCAAAATTGAACATAATTCTGGGCTCGGAATAGCAAACAAAATCAACATGCAAGGACTCTATAATTTAACTCAACTAAAGAACAAGAACTGAAGCTTAAAATGGAAATTCACCTTGAATGGATGTTCACCAACACTTTTTGATCACTCCACAATGTAGCATCGATAATTCCGTACGCGTGAGGCTTTGAATCACCCAAATTCAAACTAAAATGAGGGAGAAATCACCAATTGAACTTTGAAATTAATGATGCCATTGCGACAGGTCTTCAAATAATACCATGTCGCTCTCTTCTTCGTGAACGTGGAGGGTCCCCTATGAATGTGGGCCTTGCCAATGTGGTGAATGCCCCACGATCGCAAGTAAGAGAGAATCGAGGTCCCACGATCGCTGTAGGGACCCCGTGAATGCGGCGAGAGCCTCACGATCATCGCCCTCAGGTCGCCTGACAATGCGAATGCGGCCAAGGGCCCGTGAATGTTGCTCCAAATTGCACATGCAAGTATACGCGATTGCGCATGTAACATAGTGGCTCTTAAAAGAACCAGATTATCGAAACTAAAGGACTTGTCAATTAACTATTTTTACTAAATTATACTGGTCTAATTATTTATTTAAGAGTGCCAAAAGAAAGGAATGCAGGATTAAAATAATAAAATTACGGTTGTATCATGTATTGAATCTCATGTATCATATTTTTGGCTTAGAACTAATTTTAGTTATCAAGTTACTGGTGGTTAATTGTATGAGTTGGGTATCAAACCTCTAGTCGCCTACTGGACTTAGATGTCTAACTACATCATTGAGCGGGGATAAACAGGCCTAACTGGCGAGTATTTATATTTCATCATATTTCGTAACCAAGAAAGTTGTTTGTCCGGGCGTCACTCCTGAACACAAATCACCTCAACTAAATGGATCGATCAAGCTCTCTATATTATCTGGTCTATCTAACTCCTCCTCTCTCGATTTTAATATAGACAATATATTTATCTCTAGATGGCCAATCAAGAATACTAAAACAAGAATATAAAAGTAACTTATAATGACAACCAAGAATTAATTCATAAACCTTAAATATTCAACATTTGATTCGTACCTATAGCCCCAAAACAAGGGCGTTTAGCCACTAATCTCTAAGAGAAGAAAGAAGAAGAAGAAAAGAACCCTAAAACGTATTGACTATTTTCTACTTGATGCCCTATAATTGACATCCAATTTATTCTTCTCCCATAATAATTATTTCTATAAACTATTTATAGATATAGAAAATCCTAAATAAAATATTGAGTCCAAAACAAATTGGGAAACCAAAACCAAGCAGAATTTGACTTCCACGTGAACAGTGTTTGTCTTAGACTTTCGCCGCCTTCAATAATTTGAGATGTCTTCCTTGACTGCCACGTGGCAGTTTGGTTACTCCAACTTCAATTATTCCTTAACGGCAATTCATTTAATTAAATATTATTATATTCAATTTAATCCATTAAGCCGTATGTTTGATTTCCTTCTTCAACCTTCCATCTTTAATTTGTTTTAGCTCCAAACTTCTTCAATTTTACACCAATTTACTCCTACAAATAAAATACACTATTTAGCACAATCCATTAAATTCATGCTAAAAAAGGACAAATATAAATAATAAATGTGAGGTAAATAATGATAAAAATATATATTTTTGGCCTCACATGAATGAACACGAAGATTGTTTCAGATCTTCACCATCTGATGTGTATTAGGTGGTTTTGCCAAGTTTGAAATCTTTGATAGGGATTTTTGAATTCGTTTGGAACCGTGCACACTAATGAGATATGCACCCCTACTAAATTCAATATTATAGGCTTAATGAAGTAGTCAAAATTCCTATACAGGGTCATCTCGGCAAAAAGTGAGTCCCACCCCACAACTCTATTTTAAGCTAAAATTCACAATGGGGCTCGAAATTCAGCCGGAAGACCCGAGATCCAAACAAGGGGTTGTTCTAGATCGAATGCAATATTTTGGAGCTAACAATACTGACAGAATTCTCATCCGAAATTGGTTACTCAGAATGTTGACTAAAGTCAAACTTAGGCCTTAACTTGAAAGTTAAAACGCCTAATCACACAAACTCGCGTTGAAAGCCTCGAGAGTTGTGTTGACCATGCTACTAGCCTAAAATGACCCTTCTAAAGCTGATGGAATCGTCAGAATTGGAATCTGAGGTCATCTTCTTGAATTTTTTTTCTCAAAATTGATCTTTCAAGGTTCAAAATCTCCAAAACACCAAAACTCATATAAAAATCAAACGAACAATCAGTTGACCGAATTGTCAGCTCCAACAAGCCATAAATGACTAGGGATCATTATAGAAATTCTCTAAACGATGAACAAGAGACATAAATACATAAATGACCAGGAGGTCATTACAATTTGGTAGTTGGATGGAGTTATATATGTATAAGTAATGTGGGTAATAGTTATGTAGGTATTAGTTATATATGAATAGTTATGCAGAGTTTAGTTATACATGTATTAGTTATGCAATGTTTAATTATACATGTACTAGGTATGCATGGTTTAGTTATATATGTATTAGTTATGTAGGTATTAGTTATGCAGGGTTTAGTTATATATGTATTAGTTATGTAGGTATTAGTTATGCAGGATTTAGTTATGTAGAAATTATAATATATAGTAAGCTAATTTATTTCTTAATTTCAAAGGTAATTAATAATATTTATTATAACCATTAAAATAATCAACTAAATAAATAACACATCTAAATTAAATAGATACCAATAGCTAAAAATAACAAAGTAAATAACAAATAACTAAAAGTAATTAAATACTTATATTCAATATGATTCAATAATAAAGTAATATTTAATTTAAATTAAAATAAATAGCATATAACTAAAAAAAATAAAAATTGTATTAGCAGTGCATTGTAGAGAAACTAAGCAAAGAAATTAATTACAATTAAAGTTATTGGTGTACCCATCACAACCAAATTAGGACTATGACCAGTGCTAAGAGGGAGGATCTCAAAAGCCTTATCAGAATTCTATAGAAAATTACGCAAAGTTTCTTCTATTTATGGGCCTATCCTGAATTTTCTATGTCTCAGAAACTCACAACACAACTAATAATAACTCTAAATCAAGACATAATATACATCTCGAATCTAATCACCACGCAATAAAACCAATTCATTTCCAAATATGAAAAGAAGTTCAAAACTAGTCACCTAACTATAAAACAAAAGAATAATCATAACTTGAAATAAAGAAAAGACAAATGGAGTTACTCTAAGAGTTTTTTAAGAAAAGAGTCTATAGCAATCTCCATATACTATCAATCCACACTCTCTAATTAATGAAATCTTCGCCAGTGTCACATGAGTTCTCTATAAAACATTTAGTGACGAGTGAGAAACTACCTCAGTGAGTAATAATATTTAATCACAAATATTTTAATGAGGGAGAAGTCAGAAAACATGCTAGTATCAATGCCCTTTCAGAAATGATAATAATATTTAATCTTATTTGTCTTATATAAGCAAAATAATTGTGAACATTTTAGAAATAAACTCAGAAGAACACTTTCATAGAAAATCTTATATTTGGGAGGTTTCCAAGGATGAATCATGTAATCGGTGTGACCTTCTTTAAGAAGTAACCAATAATAACAGTGAACTCCTCATAAAGGAGTCAAATATTCATATCGGTAGATTCCTACTCAAGGGATATCAGTAATGGTATGCTAGTTCTACCTTCCCACTAGCAAAGGCTATATCAGTAATCTATAACTACACGGTGTAATAGGTCTAACGAACCAGCCGTTAGCTACGAGATTCGTCAAGGTTTACTCTCATTTATACTTTTATTTGTAAACAGTAGAAGCATTTCAAAATGGTACAAGACATTTAAGTTCTTAACAAATCATAGTATATAAAACTTTAACCAAAAATATATGTCAAAATACTATTTCTTAAGCAAATGTTAAACACTTTAGATAACGTTAATCATATCTCAATTTTTGATAAACATGTGTTATAAAAGTGAGATCATCTCAAGTAACTATTTTCGGTATCTTATCAAGTAAAAGACTTGTCCCATATGCAAATTCAAAACATGCAGTAATACATTCACTTTATAAACCATTATAAACCATGAAAGTTATAAAATGCAAATTGTGGTAAGATTACTACTCACAGTACTCATATCAAATTACAAATTGAAGTGATCAAGAGAATTCTACTACTACTACTGCTACTGCTACTGCTACTGCTATTGTTACTACTACTGCTCCTGCTCCTGCTACTACTGCTACTACTACTACTACTACTACTACTGTTGCTGCTACTACTACTGCTGCTACTACTGCTACTGCTATTACTGTTGCTACTACTGCTCCTACTACTGTTGTTGCTGCTGCTACTACTACTACACCTACTGCTCCTACTACTTCTACGACTGCTCCTCCTACTGCTCCTCCTCCTCCTACTACTGCTACTACTACTGCTATTACTACTACTATTGCTGCTGCTACTGCTCCTATTGCTGCTACTACTGCTCCTACTACTGCTACTGTTGCTACTGCTACTGTTGCTACTGCTACTACTCATACTACTACTACTCATCCTCCTCCTACTACTACTATTGTTGTTGCTACTGCTGCTGCTCCTGCTACTACTGCTACTGCTACTACTGCTACTGCTACTACTACTCCTGCTGCTGCTGCTGCTGTTGCTACTGCTACTGGTGCTACTGTTGCTGTTGTTGTTGTTGCTGTTGTTGTTGCTCCTGCTCCTACTGCTGTTGTTGCTACTCCTGTTGCTACTGCTGTCGTTGCTGCTCCTACTCCTACTACTGCTACTACCAATGCTACTACTACTATTGTTGCTGCTACTGCTCCTACTTCTCCTACTCCTCCTACTGTTGTTACTGCTTCTACTACTGCTACTACTGCTGTTGCTACTGCTACTGCTCCTGCTTCTGCTCCTGCTGCTGCTATTATTGCTACTGCTACTAC